>NC_054371.1:13017511-13317511 GCF_017654675.1 Xenopus laevis
GTCTATAGTAGTGATGGACGGGTCAGGAAAATGTCCCGACTTTTTCTTTGATCTCCTGCACTGAACAGCCAGAAATAGATACAAAGTTTCTAAAACTTAATTGGCTTTTGGCAGAGAGCCCAGAATATGTGGCAGGTGTGGCCACAAAAATGGGCGTGGTCAAAATCATTGCCACTCGGAGCGCTCTTTCTATTTCCAAAATGTTGGGAGGTATGCGTGTCTTTTCACTCTGAGCACTACTTCTATGCGCACATCTGCTTCCAAAACAGGGACTAGAAAAGGAATGTAATTTAAGGGGGCCCGACTGAGCCGACCCCCTTGAATCGACAAAAGCCGTGAAAGTTTGTGAAAGTCGCTGAACTCTGAAAGCCGCAAAAGGAGCCAAAAGTCGCGTAAAGAGCTGAAAGCAGCCGATTGGACCTGAACACCTCTGAATAGACCTGAAGAAGAGGAGAATGAAGAAGACCTTTAAAAGTAAGTTACACTGGACACAAATGGTCTTTTTTTAAAAAAACCCTGGTCACCAATGTTTTTTTTTTAACTTTTATGGGGGACCCTGGTCACCAATGTTTTTTAAAAAAGGTTTTATTGGGGCCCTGGCGTCATTGTTTTCTTTTTTTAATTTATAGGCGGGCCCTGATCACCAAAGGCTTTTTATAACTTGAAGGTGGGCCCTCCTGACCAATTAATTTTTATAACCTGGGGAGGGGAGCTGTCCACCAATGTTTTTTTACTTGAAGGGGTCACAGGCTCCCAGGCCACCATTATTGTTTTTTAACTTGTACGGGGCCCTGGCCACCAATGGCTTTTTATAACTTGTGTGTGTATGGAGGAAGGTTTGCTGTTTTTATCGCTAATATCTGTGTGGCCATTTTACTGTGATATGGGTGGGATCTGGAGTGGGGCTTGGGGGCAAGAGTAGGGTAGGCGGGGACCAGGGGACCCAGAAATTTTTGTTGTATGGGGTCCTGTGAGTTTTGATGGCAGCCCTGCCTGCACCCAACCCTAACCTGCAAAAGTTGGACAAATTTCAACCCAAACCTGCCCAGCCGGTGGTCAACCCGCTGGTCAGGTTTCCGGTCAACAAGCACATCACTAGTCTATCGTATAAGAGAACTGACCCCTTGATCTGTCACTAGGGTTGCCACCTTTTTTAAAAAAATTTTACCGGCTGCTGGGGGGCGGGGACAGAAAGGGGCGGGCCGTGACGTCAAAAGGGACGGGGCCGCACGCCGACGCTTGAAGAAGTGAAGAAAAGGTAAGTTCCAGGGGATTAGGGGCAGGCCGAGGGCTCCTTTTAATTGTATTACAAATTTACCGGCAGCTACATTGCCGGTAAATTTGTAATACCGGCCGGGTGGCAACCCTATCTGTCACAGACCCCCCCCCACACTAAACTTCCATCCACTGCTTGGGTTACAGGTTCCCCCTTCCACTGTAAGCTGCCATCATCATGTTCAGTCCAGCCCACTGCTTGAGTCACAGGCCACGCCTTCTGCAAGCTCCATCAGACCGTTCTGATTGGACGCAATCTCATATGGACTTTTGTACAGACCAAAGCAATTAATATATATATTAATATACTCATATGGACTCTTGGGGAATGTGCCTACAGAGTTGTCGCCATAAACCCTCTTTGGAATCATTTCAGTGGTCGCACTATAAAAATGAATTTAAAGACAGGTCCAGTATAATACACAGTATCTGCAACATGAGTCTCTTATTCTCCAATGAATTACAGCTGAAATAAACAAAAAACACAGGTTACATAGCTTAGTTGCTCCACAGAGGTTACTACTTGTCTACTGGGACACATACAGCAGCGGCCGCCAAGATTTGTGTTCAGCAACTGCCAGCAATTTGGGACACTGAAAAGAAAGGGATTCCAAGGGGCAAATTCACTAAGCGCCAAAGCGTCTAAAGCTAGCATGAATTCGCTAGCGTTGGGCATTTTCGTTACTTCGCAAATTCACTAACGGACGCTGGCGTAACTTCGCTAGTGTTACTTTGCACCCTTACGCCTGGCGAATTACGCAACGGATGTAACTACGCAAATTCACTAACGCGCGCATTGTTCTGAACGTTACCTTTTACGCCAGACTTCCTTCGCCACCTCAGACCAGGCGAAGCGCAATAGAGTAGATAGGGATTGCTTCAAAAAAAACGCTGGCGTTTTTTCCTTATTATGGGTGATCGGCTGAAAACGATCAAAAAAAATTTTGGGGCTCCCTCCTTCCCCCCTACATTTCCTAACTCATGGCAACTTAACTATACAGTGGGCACATGTGTAGGGCAAAATAAACATTTTATTTGCTGTTTTGAAGGTTTCCCAGCACTTGTGTAGTGCTGCTACAAATACTTCCATTGGAAATTGAATTTGGCGCCGTATGCAAATTAACCATCGCTAGCATAACTTCGCTTCGCTTGGCGAATTAACGCTAACGCAACTTCGCAACCTTACGCTACCCCTGAGCGCAACTTCGGATTGTAGTGAATTTGCAGAGCGCTAGCGAAAATACGCCTGGCGAAGTGCAGGGAAGCGGACGCCAGCGCAACTACGAATCTTAGTGAATGTCCCACCAAGTATTTAGGCTGCTATGCAAGTTATGGTTGCCGGTCTGGACTGGGATATAAAATAGGCCCTGGCATTTCAAATACAAAGAGGCCCAATTGGTCCCAACTAGCCAAGTAGTGTCTGTTTATGGTATCTTATTGCAGCCCCTCTGGCATGTGTTCTTGTTCCATTTCAACAGGATCGTACTTGTTGTATCCCAAATGTCAGTGTGTATCACCAGGCATAAGCAGCTCCAGTTTCTTCAATAACAAAGAGCCAGATTAATCACAAACTCAGTTTTATTCTGGGCACTAGGGATGGGCGAATTTTTTCGCCTCGTATCACCGAAAAATGACGCCCATAGACTTGTATGGGGACGTGCGTCAAAAAACAAAGATGCGCTACAAAATAATTTCGCCGCGCGACAAAATTTTTTGACGCCCATAGACTTTGATGGGCGTCTGTGACATTTCGCCGGCGGCGAATTTTTGGCGAAACGAAACGGGTCAAATTCGCCCATCCCT
The DNA here is from genome assembly GCF_017654675.1 of Xenopus laevis. Lineage (NCBI taxonomy): Eukaryota > Metazoa > Chordata > Amphibia > Anura > Pipidae > Xenopus > Xenopus laevis. The sequence continues at coordinate 13,020,590 of NC_054371.1, forward strand.
GCTGGGCACCAATAAAGCTCTAATTTCCTTACAAACAAACCCAAAAGCAGAATAAGGATTGGCTCATGGACATGCTTCTTCCCTGTTATTAACTTCATTTGGACCTGTAAGTGCCGCTCAGCAGTAGATGAGGATTGCGGGTTAGTTAGTATTCAAGGGGAGACAGGTCTTGGTTTCATATTTGTGTTGCAGTTCCCCCTGCTCCATGGCACAGAATACAAACAAACATCTGCTCGTCTCATGATTCTGGTCCGTTTCCCCTGGAAGATGATTGGGAACAGTGATCCCAGGAATAAAGGCCTCTCTCTGCTCTTCAAATGCTGCCGAGGCGGATACAAAACAAATATATGTCAATCTTGTTTGCTGCCAAATTTTCCTCCTGAATGAAGCGGTTCCAGTATAGAATAAACTAAACAAGAAAGGTTGGATTTTACACCAGGCAGTGTATTGTACCCCAAACTGTCACATTCCAGAGGAGGTGTAGGTAAGGAAGCACCGTTTCCTTATTATAGACATTGTATGAATGACATTTGGCATCTCAGTTTCTAAGTAGATATTTTTCAAAGATAACCAGTATCAGAAAACTATAATTTTTTTTCTCCACCAAAACAATGAATAACTTTCTTTGTTGGCACGTAGTGCAGCTGACTGGCATTGAACTGTGTCGTGAAGACCACAGTTTCTTTACCCTATTTACCTGCTATGCAAAGTAAGGTGAGCGGGGACAGGTTTCCAACAACTGGGAACTCAATATTTGGGGTTAATGATGAAAAATTCCATAAGGAACTCTAGGGATGCTCCCAAGTTTTTCAGAATGTAATGGATTTCATTACCCTGTTTATTGTCCATTGCCAAGATTCTTTACACTTGGGGGCAAATTTACTTATGGTCGAATATCGAGGGTTAATTAACCCTCGATATTCGACTGTCGAAGTTAAATCCTTTCGACTTCGAAAATCGAAGTCGAAGGATTTACCAAAATTCGTTCGATCAAACCAAAAATCGTTCGATCGAACGTTTAAATCCTTTGATTCAAAGGATTTTAATCCATCAATCGAACGATTTTTCTTCGACCCAAAAAAGATTGCAAAGCCTGTGGGGACCTTAGGCTAACATTGACTTTGTTAGACAGTACTTCGACTATTGAATGGTCGAATAGGCGAACGTTTTTTAGTTCGAATCGAAGTCGAAGTTGTAGTTGAAGTAGCCCATTCGATGGTCGAAGTGGCCAAAAAAAACATTCGAAATTCGAAGTTTTTTTTATTCTATTCCTTCACTCGAGCTAAGTAAATGGGCCCTGTAGGGTCAGCAAGACTGAGAAAGTGGAAACCAGTCAGAACTAGGGAGTGTCACGTTCTGTCACTGAGGACAGATACTGAATAACCCGGGGAAGCCATAAATAGGAAAACGGAGTTTGGAAGCCATGAAAAGGTAAAGATTTAATGAAACAGGTTGCAAAACAGTAACCAGTCAATAAACGGAATAACGTGGGATACCGGCAGGGAAAACAGTCCAGTCCAAATGTTGGGACAGACAGCGAAGGTCCGATAAACAAACTGAGGTTGAGACAGGCAGAAATCCAGAGGGAAAGTCCAGAGAGCAATCCAAGGTCAGTACCGGGAGTTCACACGAAGTAGGAAGGGGTAAATGAGACTGTCCAGAGAGCAGGCTGAGGTCAGTACCGGGAGATCCACATGAAGGAGACAGGGAACCAGGACAAGGGTACAGGAACCGGGAGAGGACTAAAGGTGGCCATACACGGGCCGATAAAAGCTGGCGACAGACCGTGTCGGCAGCTTATTGGCCCGTGTATGGGGGCCCCCGACGGGCTTCCCCGATCGAGATCTGGCCGAAAGTCGGCCAGATCTCGATCGGATGGGTTTAAAAACCCCGTCGGATCGCGGCCGCATCTGTTAGTTGATGCGGTCCCGCGATCCGACCGTCCGTTTGTGAATGCTAGGATCCGATCGTTGGGCCCTAGGGCCCACGATCGGATCTGCCCGATATTGCCCACCTTCAAGGTGGGCATATCGGAGGGAGATCCGCTCGTTTGGCGACATCGCCAAACGAGCGGATCTATCCGTGTATGGCCACCTTAAGAGACTAGGAACTAGGAACAAGGCAAGGAACAAGGAATCGCAGGGTAGATCTGGCTGGGAGCTTAATGATCAAGCAACCGGGAGCTGCTTGTAACAGGCTTATAAAAGGGGCAAGATTACTACAACAGTCGAAGTTAATAAGGAAGGAGGGGCAAGACAGCAGCAGAGATATAGCACAAGTCCATCATGATAACAAACCCACACTGACTCTGACTGACTGACTCTCACTATTTTTGGAGTGTGATCCGGTTTGTGCCAGCCCATCACTATTTACTATTAGTTACTTTCCTGAGCTGAAGGTTTGGGGCTAGTGCACCTGGATCCCCCCACTTATTTGGGTAAGTAAACCCCATCATTACAGCTCATAGCATTGACTGAACATTTCTCTATATATATTCATTGATAGGGATAGACCAGCCTGTAGCCAGTCAGATAATCAGGAGGAACATAGGCACCACAGAGCGATCCTCTTTCTTGCGCATTACAGTGAAAAGCCGAACTTTAACTAAAATGACGGCTATTTCATTCTACTGTGTATGCGTCTGAATCCGGAAAAGGATCTCTCCGTGGTGCTCGCAGCTCGCTGGAAGAACCCCGGGCTGGTGCAGTTTTCTGCTGATAGGAGCTTGGGGGGTGCTTAACATTTGACACCCCCAAGTGTAAAAAGACATTCCTTCTCCTTAAAACCTAACTAAAGAGGTAGCTAGAAATATTGTACATGATGTTTTGTGCTTCTGTACCAGCCCAAGGCAACCACAGCCCTTTAGCAGTAAAGATCTGTGTCTCCAAAGATGCCCCAGTAGCTCCCCATCTTCTTTTCTGCTGATTCACTGCACATGCTCTGTGCTGCTGTCACTTACTGAGCTTAGGGACCCACTCACAATATACAGTACACATAGAATAGAAATGTCACAATATAAGGCTGATTAGTAATTAATACAGATAATTACTACATGGCAGCACAGAAACCAGTGCAATTAGCGTCAGAATTTAATAATCAGCAAACCTGTAGCATCAGCTTATATTACAGCCAGGTAAGCTCATTTTCTGCTGGATAATTAGTGACGAGCCCTAAGCTTAGCTTCTCAACAGCCAATCAGAGCCCACTGAGCATGTGAGTGTCACAGACACTTTCCAAGATGGTGACCCCCTGTGACAAGTTTGAAGTCCTGGATCATTGCTGCTATTGACAAGCTCAAACTTTAGCCTCGTGCAATAAGTTCACTATATAAAATACGGCAATTTTAGCCATATTCATTTTTAGGGTTTAGTTCTCCTTTAAAATGAACGGGATACATCTACGGTTTCTAAAACTGAATTGTGACTTCAAAAACGGCACAATAATTGCGTGGATTAAGGGGACAAGCTGCAGAGTTGTGTCTGGGTTTCAGAGATCTGGATCACACCCGTTCTACTGAACTGAACAATCCAAGGAAAAATCGGACTGTTCCAAACTGGATGTCTGGCAAACCTAAATTCCTCTAGTACATCAGGCCCAGTCAATGTTGGACTGGGATGCCAGGGGCCCACCAGAAAACCTTAGACCATGGGTCTACTTTCCAAACTATTATTCCTCCTCTACTCACTTAACCTCTTTATTCTCTTAGTCTTTTATATCTACTTACTATACTCTATTGTTCCATTATTAAACCTCTTTTTTCCTAAAAAGAAATAGAGAATGACCATGAAATAGGCCAAATTGTTAGAAGCAAGAGGGGCAACTGACACCTGGGCCCACAGGGAGTTTTCCTGGTATCCCTGTGGGCCAGTCCAACACTGGGCCCAGTCTCTTTGGTTTAGTTGGATGGTATTCCAAGCATGGCACCCAATGAGCACCCATGAGCAATTTCTACATATAAATATTTCTAAATATAAATATTTTTTACTTTTCTTTTCCTGGTATTGATATTTGTTCCCCAACCTTCTCTGCACCTCTTGGAATCAGACAAAGGATCAGTAAGGGCTTAACAGCGGCTTTTGTTATCTGGTTGTGGTTAACAGAAAATCACCTGTATTGTGGTTACTAAACTCTGCCATAAGGAAATACCAATTAGATCACTCTTTATCCAAGCACCTTAACCATCTGACTTATGTAACAGCTAAAGGCACTCCCCACTTCTACAGTCATGGCCAGAGCAATGCAAAGATTGTAGTCCAACCTGAGGTGTGAGTGGTTGGGTGGGAAAACAGTTTTTATAGAACATCTTCCTTTGTACAAACTCCAATCAGTCTCTGGCTGCCATTAATACTATCATGACATATTCAAAACCATGAGTGTTTAAAGGGATTTTATTTTTTTTTTTTTTAAACAGTTCATAACGATCCTCCTGTAGAATCCTGCAATGAATTCTATTTTTCAAAAGAGCAAACAGATTGTTTACATTCACTTTTAAACACTGATATGAGATACCCATTTCCTTACTTTCCCAAATGCCCTCAGCCACGTGACTTGCACAAGAACAGCCTGCAATTGCTGTGATTTAATTTATAATGGGAGCGGCGTTGGATGGTTTCAGGTGTTTCTCTGGAAGCTGGTTTATTTAACATTAAAATAATGTTTTAGCAGACTTAAAGTGCAGAGATCCAAATAACGGAAAGACCCCAAGTCCTGAGCATTCTGGATATATATATATATATATATATATATATATATATATATATATATACATATATATACACACACAAGATCGCGATCTGGAGCACTCCCAAGTGTTAGTCAATGCCTAGGTGCTGGTTAAATAATAAATAGCAAAAATTGGCAAATAAACCGCACAACTAGGGCTTTAGTAAAGTGTAAAAAAAACTAAAGTTATTTTATTTTCGACGTTTCGGCTCTTAACTTAAGCCGTCTTCAGGACGCCGAAACGTCGAAAATAAAATAACTTTAGTTTTTTTTACACTTTACTAAAGCCCTGGTTGTGCGGTTTATTTGCCAATTTTTGCTATATATATATATATATATGGGGATGAATATATATATTGCTATATATATATATATATATATATATATATATATATATATATATATATATATATATATATACATACATATATATATATATATATATATATATATATATATATATATATATATATATATATATATATATATATATATATATATATATATGAGGGGATGAACCGAAACCACATTTTGGATTCGGCCAAACCCCTGAATCCTTCGCGAAAGATTCGGCCGAATACCGAACTGAATCCGAATCCTAATTTGCATATGCAAATTAGGGGTGGGAAAGGGAAAACATTTTTTACTTCCTTGTTTTGTGACAAAAAGTCATGAGATTTCCCTCTCCACCCCTAATTTGCATATGCATCCTTTATATATATATATATATATATATATATATATATATATATATTTACGTATATACATAGTGTATATACATAGTGACTGATGATTGGCAGTGAAAGAACCAGACACAGCAGCTCTAAGCAATTCAACGCTGGTTTGGCACTCCAGGGTGAACAATCACAATGTGGTCCATCTGTGAGTTTTACTTGCCCTTTAAACTTCGGTAACTCACAAACACCTTGCAGTCACGTAAACACGAGTACGGCTGCATGAGCCAAAACACTTAACGTCTAAATTTTAAACTTTATAGAACACAAGTTGTATCCGTGTGAGCTGCCAAGTATTCTGGTTTATGCAGCTGGCAGTTTAAACAACTGGCAGCTGTTGTTCCATTACCTTTCCTAAGCAGCACCAAGTTCTCACAAGAGAAATAGGGAACAATTACCTGTTAGAGCACTGCTGCCTGGAGACGCCTATAAATGATTTAGCAGACCCATCACTCTTGCTGTGAGTTGTAGACTAACAGCATGAGCAATTGGTTAAACCAAGTGAACGTTGTTAAAGGAAAGCTATACCCCCAAAATGAAAACTTAAGCAACAGATAGTTTACATCATATTAAGTGACATATTAAAGAATCTTATCAAACTGGAATATATATTTAAGTAAATATTGTCCTTTTACATCTCTTGCCTTGAACCATCATTTTGTGATGGTCTGTGTGCTGCCTCGGAGATCACCTGACCAGAAATACTGCAGCTCTAACTGTAACAGGAAGAGATCACCTGACCAGAAATACTGCAGCTCTAACTGTAACAGGAAGAGATCACCTGACCAGAAATACTGCAGCTCTAACTGTAACAGGAAGAGATCACCTGACCAGAAATACTGCAGCTCTAACTGTAACAGAAAGAGATCACCTGACCAGAAATACTGCAGCTCTAACTGTAACAGGAAGAGATCACATGACCAGAAATACTGCAGCTCTAACTGTAACAGGAAGAGATCACCTGACCAGAAATACTGCAGCTCTAACTGTAACAGGAAGAGATCACCTGACCAGAAATACTGCAGCTCTAACTGTAACAGGAAGAAGTGTTGAAGCAAAAGACAGAACTCTGTCTGTTAATTGGCTCATGTGACCTAACAAGTATGGTTTGTTGGTATGTTTCTGTGCACAGTGAATCGTACAATCCCAGGGGGCGGCCCTTATTTTTTTTAAAATGGCAATTTTCTATTTAAGATTACCGAATGAGACTTACTACTGAAAAAGTATATTATTATGAAAATGGTTTATTTACATGAAGCAGGGTTTTACATATGACCTGTTTTATGCAATATCTTTTTATAGAGATCTACATTGTGTGGGGGGTATAGTTTTCCTTTAAAGTGGGGGGCATGTGCCAGTTCATATTTTCCCTCAGCTAAACAATAAATTGCAGCATGTGTTAGTAATTTGGAATGAGCAACTCCTTTTTATACACTGGTTTTCTCTTAACCTTATCTATCTTCCCAAACTCTTCTGCTTCTCTCTCGCCTTCTCCTTTCTGCTCTTTCCCCTCTGCTTTCTTCTCTCCCTCAAATACTCTTGCCTTCTACTTTCATCATCTCTTAACACTTCCCCTTCAGCTCTTCCCATTCACACTCTTTCTTCTGTTCTCTGATTTATGTGATGTTTTAGTGGGAATATATGCCCTTTATATCAGTAGGATTGGTTCTGACACCATTTATAATTAAGGGCTGTGTTCTTTTGAGTCTTTTAAAGAAGCTTCAGAGCAGACAATGTTTCTACATTGTTACCAAGAGTTACTTTCCCTGACTCTGACTTCTCTGTGCACCAATAGACAGGCCACCAGGAGAGTTTCAGTCAAGTGTCTACAAGAAATGATTAAAAGCCACCGAGCAGGAGACTCCTCAATCTTGTTCTGGGGCTGCCAGGGAAGCAGATGATGTGCTTGTGCCAAACATTTAGGAACAATAAACCTACAGGAAATCAAACAGCTGAGCCAAAATAACAACGCGACCTCCCCAACAATGACAATAACCCCCCACCATGAGTCAGTGATTTCTTAGGTCACTCTGAACTGCAGTTCCACAAATCTTAGAGTTAGAATTCTTAGAATGTTTGTTAAATCATTCAATTATTTACTTCACCTTGACCTGAGGTCCCTATAGATCTGTAACCTTGTTATGAGCTAAGGGGGCCCAGTCTGAAGGCCAGTTAGGGGGAGATTTGGGGTGAGTGATTATTTGTACCCTGGGTACCCCTGGAACTATAGTAGGGTGACACCCCAATGTTTCTATATATCTGTAACCTTGTTATGAGCTAAGGGGGCCCAGTCTGAAGGTCAGTTAGGGGGAGATTTGGGGTGAGTGCTTATTTGTACCCTGGGTACCCCTGGAACTATAGCAGGGTGACTGTTACCCCAATGTTTCTATATATCTGTAACCTTGTTATGAGCTAAGGGGGCCCAGTCTGAAGGTCAGTTAGGGGGAGATTTGGGGTGGGTGATTATTTGTGCCCTGGGTACCCCTGGAACTATAGCAGGGTGACTGTTACCCCAATGTTTCTATAGATCTGTAACCTTGTTATGAGCTAAGGGGCCCAGTCTGAAGGTCAGTTAGGGGGAGATTTGGGGCGAGTGATTATTTGTACCCTGGGTACCCCTGGAATTATAGCAGGGTGACACCCCAATGTTTCTATATATCTGTAACCTTGTTATGAGCTAAGGGGCCCAGTCTGAAGGTCAGTTAGGAGGAGATTTGGGGTGAGTGCTTATTTGTGCCCTGGGTACCCCTGGAACTATAGCAGGCTGACACCCCAATGTTTCTATATATCTGTAACCTTGTTATGAGCTAAGGGGGCCCAGTCTGAAGGTCAGTTAGGGGGAGATTTGGGGTGAGTGATTATTTGTACCCTGGGTACCCCTGGAACTATAGCAGGGTGACACCCCAATGTTTCTATATATCTGTAACCTTGTTATGAGCTAAGGGGGCCCAGTCTGAAGGCCAGTTAGGGGGAGATTTGGGTTGAGTGTTTATTTGTACCCTGGGTACCCCTGGAACTATAGCAGGGTGACTGTTACCCCAATGTTTCTATATATCTGTAACCTTGTTATGAGCTAACGGGGCCCAGTCTGATGCCAAATATTACACCAATATTTCTCTATACACCATTTGTGACTGTCAACTTGTTGTGATGTGAAAGAGACCCCTAATAAAAGGGGGTTTGAACCTCCTGCTCTGGGAAGTTTAATTTCACTTATTTTCTAAATTGCTGTTGGAAACATAACTTTAAAAATTTGGAAATATCATGAGAGTAAAGCTGGCCATAGATGTTGAGATTTTTAAAAGATCCGATCCTCATCGTGAGACCACGATTTTCTCGGAATGATCGTACGATCGTACGAATCCCACTAATTTCGAAGGATTGGTGGGACTTCCCTAAAATCGGTTGTTCGGCAAGAAGAATCATCGTGTCTATGGGGAGCTTAACAGGCTAAAATAACTGCTCTTCCCAATCTGTTTCTTTCCTGCACCATCTGTTACAGATCAGAAACTGCAGGTTCCCCTAAGTATGAGAAGGATCAGATATTCTAAAGTTGTTAGAAATGGTGGAGGGAAACAGAAAAGTAAGTAATATAAATAATACCAACCTAACTGTTTAATTAATCTGTATTTGTCATGACAAATTCCAGGCTGGAAACTGACAGAAAAGGCAGATAATTTAAACAACAGATAAAAATATCAGATAAAGACAAATGGCAACATCTTAAATTGCTTTTGTCTCAGTGATCCCCAACCAGTGGCTTCTCAACAACATTTTGCTCACCAGCCCAGTGAGTCTTACCTCCCAACTGTCCTGTTTTTCAAGTCCCGATTCTGACAGGTCAACCAGCAGTCCTGGTCAAACTTTCTCTTTGATCTCCTGCACTGAACAGCCAGAAAAAGATACAATGTTTTTAAAAATGAATTGGCTTTTGGCAGAGAGCCCAGAATATGTGGCAGGTGCACTTAGATACATTTGTAACAATTGAAGATAAGCAAAGAAATGATTGTTGTAACTATAAGGGCAATTATAAGAGATAATGTACCCCCTACTGTAAATGATAAGGATATTAGAAGTCACTGAGGGGTTGTTCTGTGACCATATAAAAGGCACAAGGCTGCAGGCTGAGTTATACAGGGAACTCTGAGTATCACTCATGTATTATAAGGGATAATGTACCCCCTACTGTAAATGATAAGGATATTAGAAGTCACTGAGGGGTTGTTCTGTGACCATATAAAGGCACAAGGCTGCAGGCTGAGTTATACAGGGAACTCTGAGTGTCACTCATGTATTATAAGGGATAATGTACCCCCTACTGTAAATGATAAGGATATTAGAAGTCACTGAGGGGTTGTTCTGTGACCATATAAAGACACAAGGCTGCAGGCTGAGTTATACAGGGAACTCTGAGTATCACTCATGTATTATAAGGGATAATGTACCCCCTACTGTAAATGATAAGGATATTAGAAGTCACTGAGGGGTTGTTCTGTGACCATATAAAGACACAAGGCTGCAGGCTGAGTTATACAGGGAACTCTGAGTATCACTCATGTATTATAAGGGATAATGTACCCCCTACTGTAAATAATAAGGATATTAGAAGTCACTGAGGGGTTGTTCTGTGACCATATAAAGACACAAGGCTGCAGGCTGAGTTATACAGGGAACTCTGAGTATCACTCATGTATTATAAGGGATAATGTACCCCCTACTGTAAATGATAAGGATATTAGAAGTCACTGAGGGGTTGTTCTATGACCATATAAAGACACAAGGCTGCAGGCTGAGTTATACAGGGAACTTTGAGTATCACTCATGTATTATAAGGGATAATGTACCCCTACTGTAAATGATAAGGATATTAGAAGTCACTGAGGGGTTGTTCTGTAACCATATAAAGGCACAAGGCTGCAGGCTGAGTTATACAGGGAACTCTGAGTATCACTCATGTATTATAAGGGATAATGTACCCCCTACTGTAAATGATAAGGATATTAGAAGTCACTGAGGGGTTGTTCTGTGACCATATAAAGGCACAAGGCTGCAGGATGAATAAAATATACTGTATATATCAGTGGTTACAGAATTACAGAATGTTGTTATGAAGTGAACTACATTTAATGACGTTTACATGTTTCTCTGCTCCATTCAGTGCAGACGGAGGGTCAAGAGGAATAACCTTGGGTGTAAAAGCTTTGCTGGGAATAAAAGAAGCATTTCAGATAATTCATTCTAGACTGCCAGACTGAGGGTTTTGTCTCATGTTTTTTTTAGTTTTGTTAAACTGCTCACTTTGAGGAGACAAAGAAAGACAAAGTTAGAGATGGACAAAAGAAAACCACTTCTCCTTTGCTGTTTTAATTAGTCCAGGACAACTGAATGTAGAGAGTCATGGAAGCTTTATAGGTAAAACCTATTTCTTTTGATCATTCAGCCAACAAGCCTGTGAGAAGAACATAAAATGATATTTATTTTAAGTGAAACATTATGAGATGTGCTTCCCCTTTGTGTTGTAGAATTGCAACTGGCTGGTTTCATCAGTGGAACTGTTTGACGTTCCTTCTACCCTCTTTGATTACAATTAGCTGTGATGTATGTTCTCTTGCCTTCACTCAACCCTCCAAAACATGCTGCCAGTTTCTTTGGTGCCTGATGAACCTGGGCCAATGAAGAAAGTAGGGGGGAAACTGGGTACCCTAAAAAAAATTATGCTCTTTTGTAGCCTATCACCCTGAAAAAGGAAAAGTCGCCAGCGTTTTTTGGGACAATTTTTTGTGGAAGTCCTATCTACTCTATTGCACTTCATCTCTGGTCTGAGGTGGTGAAGGCAAGTCTGGCGCAAGAGGTAACGTTCAGTAAAATCCGCATCTTAGTGAATTTGCGTAGTTACGTCCATTGCAAGAATGCAAATTCATCAGGCGTTAGGGAGCGAAGTCATCGGGCAACTGGTTTCGGGAGATTAGTTGCCCGAAGAAGAGGCGATTTGTCGTCGGGCAACTAGTTTGGGGAGATTAGTCATCTGAAGAAGAGGCGATTTGTCGCCGGGCAACTAGTTTCCTGAGATTAGTCGCTCGAAGAAGAGGCAATTTGTCGCCGGGCAACTAGTTTGGGGAGATTAGTTGCCCGGAGAAGAGGCGATTTGTCACCGGGCAACTAGTTTGGGGAGATTAGTTGCCCGAAGAAGAGGCGATTTGTGGCTGGGTGACTAGTTTGGGGAGATTAGTTGCCCGAAGAAGAGGCGATTTGTGGCTGGGTGACTAGTATGGGGAGATTAGTTGCCCGAAGAAGAGGCGATTTGTGGCTGAGTGACTAGTTTGGGGAGATTAGTTGCCCGAAGAAGAGGCGATTTGTGGCTGGGTGACTAGTTTGGGGAGATTAGTTGCCCGAAGAAGAGGCGATTTGTGGCTGGGTGACTAGTTTGGGGAGATTAGTTGCCCGAAGAAGAGGCAATTTGTGGCTGGGTGACTAGTTTCGGGAGATTAGTCGCCTGAAGAAGAGGAATCTCCCCATGTGTCTCTGCCCTAAACTGCAATCAGACTGACCCCCCGGCTACTGCTCCACTGGGTTTAGTGAGTGGCAACCTACGTACCCTGGTGATTTGCTCCCTAAGCTGTGGGTCTGGGGTGTGAGTGCTCCACTTCCGCTGATTCAAGTCGTGAGAGTCTGGATTTATTATTCTTCAGCTGGATTAGTTATTTGATAAAAGTGACCCGTGTGTGAGTCTGGGTGCAACTGGAGTGAGCAAATAATATTGTAAGCAGCGCTGGGGAGGGGGCCGATGTCAATGATTGACCATTCCCTATAAAGCTCTGTGTAATATTCCAGGTTAATAACAAACAGTTACATCTTAAAACGCACTCATTTAGAGAAGCCTCCCCTCACTCTGCTTAACTAGCAAATACAATGCCCCATCCAGCACTACATCTCTCACCCACTTCATTATTCCCTTCCCTTTAGATTGTAAGCTCTTTTTGCACAGCACCTTCCTCACCTTTCCTACCGGTATTGGTTATGATGTATGTAACTTCATGGGGCAGCTTTATCAAGGGTCGAATTTCGAGTTTATGGGAGTTTCTAAAAACTCCCATCAACTCCCATAAACTCGAAATTCTGAAAAAAAACGACCAATCGAAATTTATTTAAAAAAACATTTTTTTTTAAAAAATGGGTGAATAGGATCGAGCTGCAAATTCAAATCAAATTCGATTCGAATTTGTTTGAATAAGAAACTTTTTTTTTTTCAAAAGGCCACCAAATGATTTCAAATTGATTGTAGGAGGTCCCCCATAGGCTAAAACACCATTTCGGCAGGTTTTAGAAGGTGAATAGTCGAATTCTTAAAGGGACAGTACATGATGGGACAGATTTATCAAAGGTTGAAGTGAAAATTTGAATTTAAAAAAAATTTGAATTTTAAGCTAATTTGTGTGTACTTCGGCTAGGGAATAGTCCAAATTCTATTATATTTTGAAAAAATAATAATAAAGTAGCAGAGTGAGGGGTCACACACACCATATAAACTGCAATCAAACACTGCAAATATTTAGGGGCATATTTATCAAGGGTAGAATTTCAAATTGAAAAAATGTTGAAATTCAAATTCAAAAAGACCAACCAAAATTAAGTCAAAGTTGTTTTTTTCTGGTCGAATAGGTGCATTTTTGATCGAGTAGGTCCGTATTCGGCCGAATTCTAATTGTACGAATCGAAGGAATAGCGCATTCAATCAAATTCGAATCAAAGTTTTTCCCAAAAAAAACTTCCACCAATTGACTCCGAATAGGCTCTAGGAGGTCCCCTTTAGGCTAAAACAGCAATTCGGCAGGTTTTAGATGGCGAATGATAAATTTCGATATTTGAATTTTTGAATTTTTTTCAAATTCAAATCGAATTTGGACTATTCCCTAGTTTAAGTACACAAAAAATAGATCGAAATTCGATTTTTTTTCATTCGAAAATTGACCTCGACCTTTGATAAATCTGCCCCTAAAAGAGGAATTTAGCCTAAATGATAACCTTTGTGACCTTGTGGATGGATTTGGAATAAGGATCTTTGTATTTCTTCTTCTGCATGAAAACTCTATAGGGGAAATGTCATAACATTCTCACTGAGGCAACTTTGGGCGACTATTGAAAACGCATCGCCGCGTGTGCATTAGCGCAGGCGACTTTTCATTGTAGCCTATGGGGAAAAACGCTGAGGCAGTTCGGGGAGATAGTCGCTCAAAAGACGAGACGATTAGTCGCCAGGCGACAAAATCTCCCCGAATCTCCTCGTGTGGCCTTACCCTTATAGTTTTTTTATTTGCCTTCTTCTTCTTACTCTTTCCAGTTTTCAAAAGGGGTCACTGACCCCATCTAAAAAACAACTCTGTAAATCTACAGCTTTACTGTTATTGCTACTTTTTATTACCTATCTTTCTATTCAGGCCTCTCCTATTCATATTCCAGTCTCTTATTCAAGCCAGTGCATGGTTGCTAGGGGAATTTGGACCCCAGCAACCAGATAGCTGAAACTGCTGAATAAAAAGCTAAATAATTTAAAAAGCACAAATAATAAAAAATGAAAACCAATTGCAAATGATCTCAGAATATCCCTCTCTACATCATAGTAACAGTTAACAACCCCTTTAATCAGTCAAAATGGTGCAAACATGGTTACTATCGTTAGCAATTGTCATATTATATTCCCCTTAAAGGCTGAAAATGCATAGCCTGATAAACGTCCTTTAGCCGGCCATGAGGATGAGTTGGATCAGTTCTCCTTCCTCCTTGCACAAAGATTAGGAACTGATCCATCCTCGTAAAACACCTTAATCTTAGTAGCAGCTGCCAGCACATTAAACAAGGGCTGGAGGTGACACAACTTTAGTATATTTGACTCCAGAGTAGTAACACATGGCAAGGAATTAGGCTCACTACCAGTGATGAGTAGTTGCTAATTGGTTGCTATAGGTTATAACAAGTACCAAGGTTTGTGAAGTCTGTCCTGAATCTATATCAGGTAATGTATAGCGGTTTAAACTGAGCTCCCCTGCGTTGCACTTTCTTCAGTTCAGCCGCAGGGGAGCGCAGGAGTAGACGCACTGAATTATTATCAATGGGGCTGTACTCACACAGACGCATGTATGCGCCGAACGCAGGTAAAATGCAGTTTGCTGCGTCCCAACCTGCGTTCGGCGCTTACATGCGTCTGTGTGAGTACAGCCCCATTGAAAAGAATTCAGTGCATCTACTCCTGCGCTCCCCTGCGGCTGAACGCATGAAACTGGAACGCAGGGGAGCGAAGGTAAAAACGCTTGTCGGTAAGAGCCCTTAGGGTAGAACTACACGAGCGATTCAGACGGATCCAACGCGGTGCGCCAAAACTCAGGCATCATGTAGGATGCGATGGGAAAATAAGGTAAGCAATAGCAATGTCGGATGTTGTCGCAGCGTTCAATCGACACGATGCAACTGTCGGATGCAGATGATGTATGCTGCGTCTGCATCCGACAGTCGCGTTGTGTCGGATGAACGCTGCAACAACATCTGACATTTGTATTTGTTTATTTTTCATCACATCCGACTTGACGTCAGATCCGCCGGAATCACTTTGGAGATGCTCATGTAATTCTACCCTAAGGGCTCTTACACACCCTAAAGGCCCTTTTTCAGTTCAGCCGCAGGGGAGCGCAGGAGTAGACGCAGTCAATTATTGTGAAGGGGGCTGTACTCACACAGACGCAGGTAAGTGGAACATGCTGCGTCCCACCTGCGTTTGGCACTTACATGCGTCTGTGTGAGTACAGCCCACTTCACAATAATTGAGTGCGTCTACTCCTGCGCTCCCCTGTGGCTGAACGCGAGAAAGCGCAATGCAGGGGAGCGCAGAAAAAAACGCCCGTGTGTAAGAGCCCTAAGGCTGGAACTACACAGTGTGCATCCTTCCAATCCGACACGATGAGAGTTAGCGCTAGCGTTACGTGGGATACGCCGAATCTAATGTAAGTACAAATGTCGCATCTACAAACTGATTGCATCCGACATGACACGACTATAGGATGCGAACGCTGCACGTTGCATCTTCATCCGACCGTCGTGTCGTGACGGATGCAATCAGTTTGTAGATGTGACATTTGTATCAATTACATACGACGTGACGCCTGCGATCATAAGGGCATTTATTTATACTAGGGACCCTTAGGAGGAAAAATAATACATTAACAAACAAAATAAACTGGGTAAGCGGTTCAGCTGCAATTCTCAGTATCCTCCCTAATAGCTGGAGGGCCACACACCCCTGATTAATGTAAAGATTTAGCTTTATCACTGATGTTCTCACGGTTGGACTGGGGGGCTTGGGGCCCACCTGAGCTACTGCCCCAGGGCCCCCGCTGCCGCTCCAGAGTGCTGCAACGGGCTAGTGCGCATGCGCGCGGCGTTCGTGCGCACGAGCACGGCACTACCTTTGTGCGCATGCGCAGATCTTCTATTCTACCACGACCCTGGACAAAGTGGGGTCGCACCGCCCCACTAAGTAGCGAATCTGGGCTGGCAGGGCCCACAAGAGCCCGGGGCCCGCCGGCCCAGTCCGACACTGGATGTTCTTATTTTTTATCTAGAAATTTTTTATAGCAGCTCTCTCTCTGGTTGCTAGGGTTACTTACGCCAACAACAAGAACGGTGACTAAATGGATACAGTTTACAGTACAGAACAGCCATTTGCATTTATACACTATAAATATCATGTCCACTTTTAACATTTGTAAGAGGCACTTAGAAAAACGTATCAATATCCAATCTTAGGGTACAAAACAAGTAAACGAGTAAAGTATAGGGGCGCGTTTCATGCTTCTGCCTAGTCATGGGCAAAAACTGACAGTTTAGACACTTCTTAAAGGGGTGTTTCACCTTTAAGTTAACTTTATGTATATTATAGACTGGCTCATTCTAAGCAACTTTTCAATTGGTGTTCATTGTTTATTTTCTATAGTTTTTCAATTATCCGCCTTCTTCTTCTGACTCTTCCCAGCTTTCAAATGGGAGTCATTGACCCCCATCTAAAAACGAATGCTCTGTAAGGCTACACATTTATAGTTATCGCTACTTTGTATTACTTATATTTCTAGTCAGGCCTCTCCTATTCATATTCCAGTCACTTGTTCAAATCAATGCATGGTTGCTAGGCTAATTTTGACCCTAGCAACCACTACTATTACTATACTATTTGTAGTTCCGGTGTATATATACATATATGTCACTGTGCAGGTAATATGATCCTGGATCCACTTCCTTGAGTAACGACATATTTCAGGTGTATCTGATGGGCTGATGGCTTGGGGCTCTGCACCTAAACCCTACTACTAGTTTATCTGCTTTCTCAGGATTTACATGGTTTAAAAGATTTAGAATTTATGCCTTTGATAAACAGGCCACTTTATATAACTTAGAGATGGGAGAGATAAGAGTATAACATACTACATATAAATGTCTGCAACATGTAAAGGCACACAATACCGCTGTCAATGTTTGACCAGTGCCGCCCTTTAGGGTAGGACTACATGGACGTTTTCGGTGCGATCCGACGCAATGCGACAAAAACACCTGCGACGAGTCTGCATCCGACAGTTGTGATGCATCTGATCAACGCTGCAACTTCATCTGACCTTATTTCTGTTACATGCAACTTGTCGCAGGTGTTTTGTCAGATTGTGCCGAAAACGTCCATGTAGTCCTACCCTTAAGGAGAAGCAAACCCAAAAGTTATAAAAACCCCTACCCTACATAGACTCCCTGTAAGGATCACGTTATCAGAATCCTTGTTCAGTGGTATTACCTTCAGACGCACAGGTGGATCATGTGGGTTCCGGTGTTCACCGACGCCCTTTTGGGGCCCCGGGCTTTCTGCTGCGGAAGCGAACAAGGAGGTCCGTAATAAGTCCGAAAACGAGGTGCTGGCAGGGATAAGAGAAGACGTAGTCAAGGTCAGGAGAGGAATTCAATGCAGGCGGCAGAAATCGTAATCAAGGGTCGGGCAGAAGTCAAAACCAGGATATCAGGAAACAGATGTATCGCTTGGGCAGGAACAGATAAACTGAAGCCAGCTTGTGGCTTGGTGGACTGGCCTTTTAAAGATAACTTGGCGCCAAAATTCAAAAGTCGGGGGGCCTTGGTAACGTCAAGAGGCTCAGTGTCACAAGGGTCGGGAGCCCAGAAGTGCCTCCTGCGTACAGACATTCCAGACGCGCCGCGAGGTAAGTTGGAGGAAATGACCATGAGACAGTGGCTAGTTTGTAGAAGGGGCAACCAACCAACAGACAGTGGCTAACAGGAGGGGTAAATGACAACAGACTGTGGCTAGTAGGAGGGGCAAATAACCAACAGACCGTGACTAGTAGGAGGGGTAAATGACAACAGACAGTGGCTAGTTTGTAGAAGAGGCAAATAACCAACAGACAGTGGATAGTTTTTAGAAAAGGCTAATAACCAACAGACCGTGGCTAGTTTGTAGGAGGGGCAAATAACCAACAAACATTGGCTAGTAGGAGGGGTAAATGACAACAGACAGTGGCTAGTTTGTAGAAAAGGCAAATAACCAACAGACTGTGGCTAGTTTGTAGGAGGGGCAAATAACCAACAGTAAGTGGCTAGTAGGAGAGTAAATGATAACAGACAGTGGCTAATAGTAGAGTAAATGACAACAGACAGTGGCTAGTAGGAGAGTAAATGATAACAGACAGTGGCTAATAGGAGAGTAAATGACAACAGACAGTGGCTAGTAGGAGAGTAAATGATAACAGACAGTGGCTAATAGGAGAGTAAATGACAACAGACAGTGGCTAGTTTGTAGGAGAGTAAATGACAAGAGACAGTGGCTAGTAGGAGAGTAAATGACAAGAGACAGTGGCTAGTAGGAGAGTAAATGACAAGAGACAGTGGCTAGTAGGAGAGTAAATGACAAGAGACAGTGGCTAGTAGGAGAGTAAATGACAAGAGACAGTGGCTAGTAGGAGAGTAAATGACAAGAGACAGTGGCTAGTAGGAGAGTAAATGACAACAGACAGTGGCTAGTAGGAGAGTAAATGACAACAGACAGTGGCTAGTAGGAGAGTAAATGACAACAGACAGTGGCTAGTAGGAGAGTAAATGACAACAGACAGTGGCTAGTAGGAGAGTAAATGACAACAGACAGTGGCTAGTAGGAGAGTAAATGACAACAGACAGTGGCTAGTAGGAGAGTAAATGACAAGAGACAGTGGCTAGTAGGAGAGTAAATGACAAGAGACAGTGGCTAGTAGGAGAGTAAATGACAAGAGACAGTGGCTAGTAGGAGAGTAAATGACAAGAGACAGTGGCTAGTAGGAGAGTAAATGATAACAGACAGTGGCTAGTAGGAGAGTAAATGATAACAGACAGTGGCTAGTAGGAGAGTAAATGATAACAGACAGTGGCTAGTAGGAGAGTAAATGATAACAGACAGTGGCTAGTAGGAGAGTAAATGACAACAGACAGTGGCTAGTAGGAGAGTAAATGACAACAGACAGTGGCTAGTAGGAGAGTAAATGACAACAGACAGTGGCTAGTAGGAGAGTAAATGACAACAGACAGTGGCTAGTAGGAGAGTAAATGATAACAGACAGTGGCTAGTAGGAGAGTAAATGATAACAGACAGTGGCTAGTAGGAGAGTAAATGACAACAGACAGTGGCTAGTAGGAGAGTAAATGACAACAGACAGTGGCTAGTAGGAGAGTAAATGACAAGAGACAGTGGCTAGTAGGAGAGTAAATGATAACAGACAGTGGCTAGTAGGAGAGTAAATGATAACAGACAGTGGCTAGTAGGAGAGTAAATGACAACAGACAGTGGCTAGTAGGAGAGTAAATGACAACAGACAGTGGCTAGTAGGAGAGTAAATGACAACAGACAGTGGCTAGTAGGAGAGTAAATGACAACAGACAGTGGCTAGTAGGAGAGTAAATGATAACAGACAGTGGCTAGTAGGAGAGTAAATGATAACAGACAGTGGCTAGTAGGAGAGTAAATGACAACAGACAGTGGCTAGTAGGAGAGTAAATGACAACAGACAGTGGCTAGTAGGAGAGTAAATGACAAGAGACAGTGGCTAGTAGGAGAGTAAATGATAACAGACAGTGGCTAGTAGGAGAGTAAATGATAACAGACAGTGGCTAGTAGGAGAGTAAATGACAACAGACAGTGGCTAGTAGGAGAGTAAATGACAACAGACAGTGGCTAGTAGGAGAGTAAATGACAACAGACAGTGGCTAGTAGGAGAGTAAATGACAAGAGACAGTGGCTAGTAGGAGAGTAAATGACAAGAGACAGTGGCTAGTAGGAGAGTAAATGACAAGAGACAGTGGCTAGTAGGAGAGTAAATGACAACAGACAGTGGCTAGTAGGAGAGTAAATGACAAGAGACAGTGGCTAGTAGGAGAGTAAATGACAAGAGACAGTGGCTAGTAGGAGAGTAAATGACAACAGACAGTGGCTAGTA
Source organism: Xenopus laevis (assembly GCF_017654675.1). Classification (NCBI taxonomy): domain Eukaryota; kingdom Metazoa; phylum Chordata; class Amphibia; order Anura; family Pipidae; genus Xenopus; species Xenopus laevis. Next base: position 13,040,547 of record NC_054371.1, read on the forward strand.
GGAGAGTAAATGACAAGAGACAGTGGCTAGTAGGAGAGTAAATGACAAGAGACAGTGGCTAGTAGGAGAGTAAATGACAAGAGACAGTGGCTAGTAGGAGAGTAAATGACAAGAGACAGTGGCTAGTAGGAGAGTAAATGACAAGAGACAGTGGCTAGTAGGAGAGTAAATGACAAGAGACAGTGGCTAGTAGGAGAGTAAATGACAACAGACAGTGGCTAGTAGGAGAGTAAATGACAACAGACAGTGGCTAGTAGGAGAGTAAATGACAAGAGACAGTGGCTAGTAGGAGAGTAAATGACAAGAGACAGTGGCTAGTAGGAGAGTAAATGACAACAGACAGTGGCTAGTAGGAGAGTAAATGACAACAGACAGTGGCTAGTAGGAGAGTAAATGACAAGAGACAGTGGCTAGTAGGAGAGTAAATGACAAGAGACAGTGGCTAGTAGGAGAGTAAATGACAAGAGACAGTGGCTAGTAGGGAGAGTAAATGACAAGAGACAGTGGCTAGTAGGAGAGTAAATGACAACAGACAGTGGCTAGTAGGAGAGTAAATGACAAGAGACAGTGGCTAGTAGGAGAGTAAATGACAACAGACAGTGGCTAGTAGGAGAGTAAATGACAAGAGACAGTGGCTAGTAGGAGAGTAAATGACAAGAGACAGTGGCTAGTAGGAGAGTAAATGACAAGAGACAGTGGCTAGTAGGAGAGTAAATGACAAGACAGTGGCTAGTAGGAGAGTAAATGACAAGAGACAGTGGCTAGTTTGTAGAAAGGCTAATAATTGATTTAGTATTTGGGGAATATAGTGATCATGCCCCAGTGAGGCTGCAGTATAAGAGGCATAATGAGGCTACAAGCAGTCGATATACAGAGTTGGTGTTTGCCCATCATGGTTCAAAAACCACCACACGCTTAAACGTCGTGCAATTGATCCCTCTGGCCACCCGTAGTTTCTGGTGTTGTAACGCAATACATGTTCCCTCACATCTGTGCGTTCCACGGCTGACCTCGTACAACCCCGCCCCCAGCCTGTTCCTGCCTCCAATCAGCTAAACCCGCCCACCCGGTGGCTGGCCGTAGCGTCTGGCTGCGTCTCGCTTCCCAGAGCTGGGAGAGTCTGGGCCCGCACTGAGCGTTACACTGGGAACCCTTCAGGCCGGAGATGCCGGGACAGAGCCGGAGAGGGGAGCGGAGGTTGCTGGTGGCCGCGCTGCTGCTGCTCATTGCTGGGACGCGGCTCTCGGGAGCGGCAGCACCGGGGAAGGAGTGTGAGAAGCCGTGTGTGTCCGGAGTGTGTCAGCCCAGCACCGGCCAGTGTGTGTGTGACCCGGGCTGGACCGGAGACCAATGTCAGCACTGCGGGGGCCGCTTTATGTGAGTAACCGGGACACTGGGATACAGATATTTATATATATATATATATATTATATGTACTGGGAAATTATATATGGACTGGGATATTATATATGTACTGGGATATATGTACTGGGATATTATATATGTACTGGGATATATGTACTGGGATATTATATATGGACTGGGATATATGTACTGGGATATTATATATGTACTGGGATATTATATATGTACTGGGACATATGTACTGGGATATTATATATGTACTGGGATATATGTACTGGGATATTATATATGTACTGGTATATATTTACTGGGATATATGTACTGGGATATTATATATGTACTGGTATATATTTACTGGGATATATGTACTGGGATATTATATATGTACTGGTATATATTTACTGGGATATATGTACTGGGATATTGTATATGTACTGGGACATATGTACTGGGATATTATATATGGACTGGGATATGTGTACTGGGGCATCTGACGGGTGCCAGGGTTATATGTACCAGGACATCTGACGGATGCCAGGGATATATGTACCGAGACATCTGATGGGTGCCAGGGATATATGTACCGAGACATCTGATGGGTGCCAGGGATATATGTACCAGGGCATCTGACGGGTGCCAGGGATATATGTACCGAGACATCTGACGGGTGCCAGGGATATATGTACCGAGACATCTGACGGGTGCTAGGGATATATGTACCGAGACATCTGATGGGTGCCAGGGATATATGTACCAGGGCATCTGACGGGTGCCAGGGATATATGTACCGGGGCATCTGACGGGTGCCAGGGATATATGTACTGGGGCATCTGATGGGTGCCAGGGATATATGTACCAGGGGCATGTGATGGGTGCCAGGGATATATGAACCGAGACATCTGATGGGTGCCAGGGATATATGTACCAGGGGCATGTGATGGGTGCCAGGGATATATGTACCGGGGCATCTGATGGGTGCCAGGGATATATGTACTGGTGCATCTGATGGGTGCCAGGGATATATGTACCAGGGGCATGTGATGGGTGCCAGGGATATATGAACCGAGACATCTGATGGGTGCCAGGGATATATGTACCGAGACATCTGATGGGTGCCAGGGATATATGTACTGGGGCATCTGATGGGTGCCAGGGTTATATGTACCGGGGCATCTGATGGGTGCCAGGGATATATGTACTGGGGTATCTGATGGGTGCCAGGGATATATGTACCGCGACATCTGACGGGTGCCAGGGATATATGTACCGAGACATCTGACGGGTGCCAGGGATATATGTACCGAGACATCTGACGGGTGCCAGGGATATATGTACCGAGACATCTGACGGGTGGCAGGGTTATATGTACAGGGGCATCTGATGGGTGCCAGGGATATATGTACCGGGACATCTGACGGGTGCCAGGGATATATGTACCGAGATATCTGACGGGTGCCAGGGATATATGTACCGAGATATCTGACGGGTGCCAGGGATATATTTTCTCGAGACATCTGACGGGTGCCAAGGATATATGTACCGAGACATCTGACGGGTGGCAGGGTTATATGTACAGGGGCATCTGATGGGTGCCAGGGATATATGTACCGGGACATCTGACGGGTGCCAGGGATATATGTACCGAGATATCTGACGGGTGCCAGGGATATATGTACCGAGATATCTGACGGGTGCCAGGGATATATTTTCTCGAGACATCTGACGGGTGCCAAGGATATATGTACCGAGACATCTGACGGGTGCCAGGGATATATGTACCGGGGCATCTGATGGGTGCCAGGGATATATGTACATCTGACGGGTGCCAGGGATATATGTACCGAGATATCTGACGGGTGCCAGGGTTATACTTTCCCGAGACATCTGATGGGTGCCAGGGATATATGTACCGAGATATCTGGTGGGTGCCAGGGATATATGTACCAGGGGCATCTGGTATGTGTATGTAGGGTTATTGATGGGTATACAATGACTTTTGGACACCAGGGAAATAAATGTATACGAAATAAATGAATACGGTTCATCTTCTGGTGTCTGTTATAGGGGATGCTGGTTGTTACCATGGGCGTCCATATCAGGGGTAACTTCTGGGTATCGGGGTATTCATATCAGGAATATCTACTGGTACCAGAGACTTCTGCTGGCTACTAGGTTTATATGTAACTAGTGGTATCTTCTGAGTAACAGTATTATCTGTGCTAAGGGCATCTGTCTGTACCTGGGCATCTGTCTGTACCTGGACATCTGTCTGTACCTCTGCATCTATCTGGGTATCTGTACCTGGGCATCTAGTTGTACCTGAGCATCTATCTAAGCATCTGTCTGTACCTGTGCATCTACCTGGGCATCTGTTCTTGGGCATCTATCTATATCTGGGCATCTTTCTGTACCTGGGCATCTGTGGGCATATATCTATACCTGGGCATCTATCTGGGCATATGTCTGTACCTGGGCATTTGTTTGTACCTGGGCATCCATCTGGGCATCTCTCTGTACCCGGGCATCCATCTGGGCATCTCTCTGTACCTGGGCATCTATCTGAGCATTTGTCTGTACCTGGGCATCTACCTGGGCATCTGTCTACCTGGGCATCTGTCTACCTGGGCATCTATCTGGGCATCTGTCTGTACCTGGACATCTGTCTGTACCTTGGAATCTATCTGAGCATCTTCTGAACCTAGGCATCTAATGGTACCTGGCCATCTCTCTGGGCATCTCTCTTTACCTGGGCATCTATCAGAGCATCTGTCTGTACCTGGGCATCTGTCTGTACCTGAGCATCTGTCTGTACCTGAGCATCTGTCTGTACCAGGTCATCTATCTGAGCATTTGTTTGTACCTGGGCATCTATCTGTACCTGTTCATCAATCTGTACCTGAGCATCTACCTGGGCATCTGTCTGTACCTTGGCATCTATCAGAGCATCTGTCTGTACCTGGGCATCTGTCTGTACCTGGGCATCTGTCTGTACCTGGGCATCTGTCTGTACCTGGGCATCTGTCTGTACCTGGGCATCTGTCTGTACCTGGGCATCTGTCTGTACCTGGGCAGACTACTGGGTTCTAAGTTTATCTGTACGGTTGCTTCTGATGAGTTTCAGGGGTAACTGTTGGGTGCCAGACTCTCTGCTGTGTCTGTAGAAGATGAATATCTGATGAGTATTAGCTGTATATAAATATTAACAGAATAGAAGTGTCGCTTGATTATTAGGGGGCACCAAGAGTTTCTAATGAGTATATTTTTAGGGGTGCCATGACTGATTGCCGTTGAGGCATTTGCAGGTTAACAGTGGCATTTGTTGGGCACTAAAGCTGTCCGCTCTATCAGAGTAACTGATGGGTGTCATGATAGTCTGCTGGCTGCTTTTGCTTTTAGTCAGTTAACTATGAGTATTTGCTGTATACCAGAAGCATCTGCTGAGTATAACCTGCTCACTTGCTTTGTGCCAGAGGCTAGCCATGTGTAATAAGGGTGCAGCATACCATGATTATGTGATGTTGGACTTTGCTGAGTGCATAATTCATTAGGTACCTACCTTATCTAACTCATCAGATACCAGTACTAGTTCCAGTACTAGAGTACTAGTTCTACTGGCTGGTGTCATGTTTACCTATAAGATTTTAGGGAAACCCCATACAATTCTGATCAGGTACCAGGGAGAGGTGTGTAATGCACATGGCAGAGCTCTATGAGGGGACACCTGAAGGCACCTGGAGTGTATGTTGTTAGGTGGTATTAGGCTATATTACTATATACATGTCATGTGCCAGTGTACTATATATACGTGCCATGTGCCAGTGTACTATATATACGTGCCATGTGCCAGTGTACTATATATACGTGCCGTGTGCCAGTGTACTATATATACGTGCCGTGTGCCAGTGTACTATATATACGTGCCATGTGCCAGTGTACTATATATACGTGCCATGTGCCAGTGTACTATATATACGTGCCATGTGCCAGTGTACTATATATACGTGCCGTGTGCCAGTGTACTATATATACGTGCCGTGTGCCAGTGTACTATATATACGTGCCGTGTGCCAGTGTACTATATATACGTGCCGTGTGCCAGTGTACTATATATACGTGCCATGTGCCAGTGTACTATATATACGTGCCATGTGCCAGTGTACTATATATACGTGCCATGTGCCAGTGTACTATATATACGTGCCGTGTGCCGGCGTACTGTATGTACGTGCCGTGTGCCGGCGTACTGTATGTACGTGCCGTGTGACGGCGTACTGTATGTATGTGCCGTGTTCCATTGTGCTGTATACGTGTCATGTGCCAGTGTATTATATATACACGCGTTGTGTGCCAGTGTACTATATATATGTGCAGGGCCAATCCTGCGCATTTCGCCGCCTGAGGCGGGCTTCGTTTTGCCGCCCCCCCCTTCCCCATGGTACTCACTTTTCCTGACTGGGACTGGGTAGGGGAGGGTCCACGTCGCTAATGCAGAGCGCGCAATTGCGCGCTCTGCACTAGAAGAGCCGAATTTCCGGGTTGAAAACCGGAAATTCGGCTCTTAGTTACCAGGAGCGGCATTTTTGCCGCCCCTGGTAACCAGGGGGGCGCTGCCGCCTGAGGCGAGTGCCTCAACTCGCCTCATTAGCGGAGCGCCCCAGTATATGTGCCATGTGCCAGTGTATTATATATACGTGCTGTGTGCCAGTGTACTATGTATGTCACATAAACTGGTGTATTTACCCTTCTTGTATAATTCTGGTCTCCAAAAACCTTGTTTCCATCCAAAACAAAATAACCATTCAATCCAGGTAAATGGGTAATGAAACCAATCAGCGCAGATGTACTGCCGCAAGGGGCTTTTATTGACAACACGACATGTTTCGAACTTAAAAGCTCTTTATCAAGTGTGAAAAATAAATACAAGTACAAACTCCACCCCATAAATCACATTGGATAACAAGCTACTGCTGGGAGGGATTTCCGATAAAATTCAAGTCCAAGTTTTCCATAACAAATCAAAGTCCTTGTAATAGTGTATTAGAATCCATCCAGTTAAACTCCATTGTGTACTGTGAACAGTCTTTCCCCATTAAAATCAAGTGATTAACACGTTACAAATTAATAAACATTCTACACATGAACCTCAGCACTACCAAAAAAAGGTCTACTCAAGAGTTAGTTACTCGAAACATTGTTACTACTCTCTTTCCCTAGAGAGAGACATTAATTCTACCTTAGATCGCTACATTTCTTTCAGGCCACTTACTTAGTAAATCCTAACATTACATGTTGCTATCAAAGCTTCTTACCATACTGTAGCATCAAATTCATGTTCGGGTAGCACTATCTGTCAAAAAAAAAAAGAAAATAATTAAATCCACCATACTACAGGAAACAGGCTATACTCCATTTGTCATTCAGACCTAATGGATCCAGCGCACACAATTTCTTTATCCACAATGCTTCCCTTTGCAAAAGTAATTTTAAAGGGATGATGTCATGGGGAAAATTTTTTTTTCAAAATGAACCAGTTAATAGTGCTGCTCCAGCAGAATTCTGCACTGAAATCCATTTCTCAAAAGAGCAAACACATTTTTTTATATTCAATTTTGAAATCTGACATGGAGCTAGACATATTGTCAATTTCCCAGCTGCCCCAAGTCATGTGATTTGTGCTCTGATAAACTTCAATCACTCTTTACTGCTGTACTGCAAGTTGGAGTGATATCACCCCCTCCCTTTTCCCCCCCAGCAGCCAAACAAAAGAACAATGGGAAGGTAACCAGATAGCAGCTCCCTAACACAAGATAACAGCTGCCTGGTAGATCTAAGAACAACACTCAATAGTAAAATCCAGGTCCCACTGAGACACATTCAGTTACATTGAGAAGGAAAAACAGCAGCCTGCCAGAAAGCATTTCTCTCCTGAAGTGCAGGCACAAGTCACATGACCAGGGGCAGCTGGGAAATTGAGATAATGTCTAGCCCCATGTCAGATTTCAAAATTGAATATAAAAAAATCTGTTTGCTCTTTTGAGAAACGGATTTCAGTGCAGAATTCTGCTGGAGCAACACTATTAACTGATGTGTTTTGAAAAAAACATGTTTTCCGACGACAGGATCCCTTTAATAATCGAATGGCAACATACGCAATTCAAACAAGGGAAAGTCTCTATTTGGGCTGCTCTTAAAAATCCTATCCATTCTTTTTACCTCCTTTGGTTCTGCGGGGCACAACATATCTTTTAAAGTAGACCCTCTTTTGTAGCTAAACAATGGTGGTTGCGGACGTTTTTTACCTAACGTTTTGTCATTAAGTAATATCGGCCAGACTCTATGAATGATTCTTTCTATACATTTGCTTTGCTTGGCATATTTACTGACAAAGGGGATCCTTGACTGGATACTTCTCCCTTCTCCTTGTGGACTCTGTGTCAGTAATGCATTCCTTGATACTTTACTCACTTCTTTGGCTGTATCTATCTGGGATTTTTCTTTATATCCTTTTGCTTTGAATCTATCAACTAGGGTCACTGCTGCATTGCAATATCCTTCCTCACTTGACGCTATCCGCCTTGATTTGAGGGCGACCACTACTGGCAGCACCAGGGTACATCAATGGCTGCTGCAGTCGCTAATTTATACGTCCGCATGCTGGAGAAAATGTTTATCTTTAAACATTAATACAGTGCAAATATTGAACTGTATTTAAGGTATGTGGACGATATTTTGGTAATATGGAAAGGAGACGTTTCCCTATTCCATTAAATGATAACTGAGGCTAATAATGGGCATCCAACAATTACATTTACTACAGAGACCTCTAAAAACAGTATACATTTTCTTGATGTAAAAATAGGGATAGAAAAGGCATTACAGACTTATATAGGAAACCGGATAAAAAGAATTTGCTAAAGGCCACTAGCTTCCACAATCCAAGATGTATTACAGGCATCCCGAAAGGTCAATTCCAAAGGGCAAGGAGGATCGCATCAAGTGAGGAAGGATATAGGAATGCAGCAGTGACCCTAGTTGCACCTTGCAGCACTACACCTGCGCTGATTGGTTTCATTACCCATTTACCTGGATTGAATGTATACTATATATACATGCCATGTGCCAGTGTATTATATATACACGCATTGTGTGCCAGTCTACTATATATACATGCCATGTGCCAGTGTATTATATATACACGCGTTGTGTGCCAGTCTACTATATATACATGCCATGTGCCAGTGTATTATATATACACGCGTTGTGTGCCAGTCTACTATATATACATGCGTTGTGTGCCAGTCTGCTATATATACACGCGTTGTGTGCCAGTCTACTATATATACACGCGTTGTGTGCCAGTCTACTATATATACACGCGTTGTGTGCCAGTCTGCTATATATACACGCGTTGTGTGCCAGTCTGCTATATATACACGCGTTGTGTGCCAGTCTGCTATATATACACGCGTTGTGTGCCAGTCTGCTATATATACACGCGTTGTGTGCCAGTCTGCTATATATACACGCGTTGTGTGCCAGTCTGCTATATATACATGCCATGTGCCAGTGTATTATATATACACGCATTGTGTGCCAGTCTACTATATATACACACGTTGTGTGCCAGTCTGCTATATATACACGCGTTGTGTGCCAGTCTGCTATATATACACGCGTTGTGTGCCAGTCTACTATATATACACGCGTTGTGTGCCAGTCTGCTATATATACACGCGTTGTGTGCCAGTCTACTATATATACACGCGTTGTGTGCCAGTCTACTATATATACATGCGTTTTGTGCCAGTGTATTATATATGCGTGCTGTGTGCCAGTGTACTGTATATACATGCTGTGTGCTATACATACATGCCATGTGACAGTGTACTATATATTCGTGCCAGTGTGCTATATACACACACATTTGCCAGTGTATTATATATACATGCTGTGTGCCAGTTTACTATAACTATATATATATATATATATATATATATATATATATATATATATACATGCCGTGGGAGTAACAGCTGGAGTGACTGGATGTGCAACATAATAGCCAGAACACTACTTCCTGCTTTTCAGCTGGTTTCCACTGATTGGTTACCAGGCAGTAACCAATCGGAGACTTGATAAGGGGCCACATGGATTATGACTGTTGCTTTTGAATCTGAGCTGAATCAATTGCAAACTCACTGAACAGTTATGTCCCATGTGGCCCCCCTTATAGTTACTGACTAACGCAGAGTTAGAGAGCTGAAAAGCAGGAAGTAGTGTTCTGGCTATTATGTTACACATACACTCACTCCAGCCTTTATACATTACATTTTTGCCTAACTAACTATATTAGATAGATTTTTTATTTTGCACAGACTATCTATTTACCCAGTTTTTATTTTTATACTGAACTGTTCCTTTAAAGGAGAACCTAACCCCCTTGTGAATAAAAACCCCTACCTCCTATCCTCCATAGTCCCCCCTGCCTGCTCCCCCAAGTTCACACAAGTAAATGCCCCTAAGCTGGTAATTACCCCTCAATGCAGAGTCAGCAGAGCTCACCGGTGCCGTCTTGCGGCTCTTCAGGAATCTTTTGGTCACTTTGGCAATTTCTGTGGTTTTGGCGCATGCGCTGTTGTTCGGAGCTGGAATATTGATTCAACTGCTCATTGATTACTTTCTGAAGTTTCCTAAAGCGCTGAAGATGGCCCCGTGATCTGTGCTGACTCTGAAATGAGGGGTAATTACCAGCTTAGGGGCATTTACTTGTGTGAACACCTGTGCGGGGAGGGGGACTATGGAGGGTAGAGGTTTTTATTAGAAAGAGGGGTTTAGTTCTCCTTTAAGGAATCCTTTTCTTCTGTGGCACTTGCTACACGAGCATCTGATAAATGCAGTAGCACCAGCTTGTCGATGTTAAAAATAACTGAGCTCTTTTTAAAGAAATGCTAATTAAAGGGCAAGTAAAGCAAGTGGAAGGTGTAGCCACGGCGTGATACTGTGATGCTTCATATTATCTCCCTCAGGTTAGCCGACGTGTGTCTGTCACGAGCTATGGATTAACTGATTTATGTTTACTTTGGAAAATTCTTACCCGTGGCCTGTAAGACTTGAGGCTGTGCATTTAATGTATAGAAGTGGTATATAGAAGTGGTACATTTAATATATAGAAGTGGTATATAGAAGTGGTACATTTATTGTATAGAAGTGGTACGTAGAATGTATAGAAGTGGTACGTAGAATGTATAGAAGTGGTACGTAGAATGTATAGAAGTGGTACGTAGAATGTATAGAAGTGGTACGTAGAATGTATAGAAGTGGTACGTAGAATGTATAGAAGTGGTACGTAGAATGTATAGAAGTGGTACGTAGAATGTATAGAAGTGGTACGTAGAATGTATAGAAGTGGTACGTAGAATGTATAGAAGTGGTACGTAGAATGTATAGAAGTGGTACGTAGAATGTATAGAAGTGGTACGTAGAATGTATAGAAGTGGTACGTAGAATGTATAGAAGTGGTACGTAGAATGTATAGAAGTGGTACGTAGAATGTATAGAAGGTTTACGTAGAACGTATAGAAGTGGTATGTGGAACGTATAGAAGTAGAACGTATAGAATGTCTAGAAGTGCTGTAGCTCTCTGCTTCTACACCAGCACTAGCCAAATCAAGTGCACTGATGCCAATGCTTCTGACTTTCTTCTTTACTCCTGTCCCTTATTTGTTTTATTGGCTATGGATCTATAGGGTGGGTACGTGGCACAGGTAAGAGGGAGGCAGCAGCCAATCATCATAAGGGAATTCGCAAGTGTCTGTTCATGTCTCCTGGCACCTCATTCAAGTGAATCCTCTTTCTTATAAACACCAGGAAGTAATACACAGTAGTATTGTTCTATTTCACAATTAATCAATGTATATCATCCACTTTTCACTTTTAAATATGAACTAAAGTAAAATGGGAATCAATCATATTGATTAATCGCACACAATAGACCTGAACCTCTGCTCCCAATAAGAATCAGTTGAAGGTCAATCCCTGAATTACTCACTTCATAGAAACATTGGCAATAAAGTGCTTTTGTTCCATTAATAGGGGGGGTTCACCGTTAAAATAACTCAGTCAGTATGATGTAGAGAGCGATATTCTGAGACAATTTGCAATTGGTTTTCATTTTTTATTTGTGGGTTTTGACTTATTTAGCTTTTTATTCAGCAGCTGTCCGGTTTGCAACTTCAGCAATGTGGTTGCTAGGGTTCAAATTACCCTAGCAACCATGCACTGATTTGCATAAGAGGCTGGAATATGAATATTATTTTTATAGCTACTTTTGACCTTACTGTCCTTTCTATTCAGGCCTCTCCTATTCATATTCCAGTCTCTTATTCTAATCAATGCATGGTTGCTAGGGTCATTTTGACCCTAGCAACCAGATTGCTGAAATTGCAAACTGGAGAGCTGCTGAATAAAAAGCTAAATAATTCAAAAACCACAAATAATCTCAGAATATCAGTCTTTACATCAGTGATCCCCAACCAGTAGCTCGTAAGTAACATGTTGCTCTCCAACCCCTTGGATGTTGCTCCCAGTGGCCTCAAACCAAAAATGTAATGTATAAAGGCTGGAGTGACTGGATGTGTAACATAATAGCCAGAACACTACTTCCTGCTTTTCAGCTCTCTTGGTTTACACTGATTGGTAACCAGTGACTTGAGGGATGGGTGAATTTGACCCGTTTCGCCAAGAATTTGCTGCCGGTGAAATGTCACCGATACCCATTAAAGCCTATGGGCGTCAAAACAATGCGAAAAAAAATCGCCCATCCCTAGTCATGACTGTTGCTTTTGAATCTGAGCTGAATGCTGAGGATCAATTACAAACTCACTGAACAGTTATGTACCATGTGGCCCCCCTTATAGTCACTGACTAACTCAGAGTTAGAGAGCTGAAAAGCAGGAAGTAGTGTTCTGGCTATTATGTTACACATCCACTCACTCCAGCCTTTATATATTACATTTTTGGCTAACTAACTATATTAGATACATTATTTATTTTTGACAGCCTATCTATTTACCCAGTTTTTATTTTTACATTGAACTGTTCCTTTAAGCCCGTGTTGCAGGAGTGGGCGAGGAAGTGAAGGAGCGGCGCATTCTCTGCATCTCTTGTGATTTATTTGATGCATTGGTTTCTGTCTGGTGTTTGTCAAGCAGCCGCTCCTGCTCACCTTTGCTCACACCCAGTTATGTATAAAGAAACAAACACTTTTTAAAGGGAAAGCTAATGTGCACTTTCAGCTCTAACCTTGTCTGTGCCATGTGCAGTTATGAGATGCCCTTCTAATAACACCAGCCTGCCACCTTCATGGATTGGATCCCCAGATAAAGCTTTGCAAATCGTCAGTTAACTGAACAAGGGGCCATAGCAGAGCCATGCAATGCAATACATTTTATTAAATCAGTTGTTCACCTTCCAAACACTTTTTTCAGTTCAGATGTTTTCAGATTGTTCCCCAGAAATAGACTTTTTTCAGTTACTTTCCATTATTTATTTTTTACTGTTTTTACAAAATCTAAGTTTAAAGTTTGATGTTCGTGTCTCTGGTGTTTGAGTCTGACAGCTCAGTAATTCATGTGCAGACTCTAAACTGTCACAATTTTACAACATTTAGTTGATACATTTCATTGATCCATTTAGTCGATAAGTTTAGTTGATACGATTAGTTGTTCGATACGTTTAGTTGATAATTTTAGTTGATACGTTTAGTTGATATGTTTAGTTGATATGTTTAGTTGATATGTTTAGTTGATACGTTTAGTTGATACGTTTAGTTGATACGTTTAGTCGATACGATTAGTTGGTTGATACGTTTAGTTGATAATTTTAGTCGATACATTAAGTTGATAGATTTAGTTGATAGATTTAGTTGATAGATTTAGTTGATACGTTTAGTCGATATGTTTAGTCGATACGTTTCATAGATGCATTTAGTTGATATGTTTGGTCGATACGTTTGGTCGATACGTTTGGTCGATACGTTTGGTCGATACGTTTGGTCGATACGTTTGGTCGATACGTTTGGTCGATACGTTTGGTCGATACGTTTGGTCGATACGTTTGGTCGATACGTTTGGTCGATACGTTTGGTCGATACATTTATTAGTTATGTTTAGTTGATACATTTATTAGTTATGTTTAGTTGATACATTTATTAGTTATGTTTAGTTGATACGTTTAGTCGAAACGTTTAGTTGATACGTTTAGTCGAAGCGTTTTGTTGATACGTTTAGTCGAAACGTTTAGTTGATACGTTTAGTCGAAACGTTTAGTTGATACGTTTAGTCGAAACGTTTAGTTGATACGTTTAGTCGAAACGTTTAGTTGATACGTTTAGTCGAAACGTTTAGTTGATACGTTTAGTCGAAACGTTTAGTCGATACGTTTAGTCGAAACGTTTAGTCGATACGTTTAGTCGATACGTTTAGTCGATACGTTTAGTCGATACGTTTAGTCGATACGTTTAGTCGATACGTTTAGTCGATACGTTTAGTCGATACGTTTAGTCGATACGTTTAGTCGATACGTTTAGTCGATACGTTTAGTCGATACGTTTAGTCGTTTAGCCGATACATTTAGTCGTTTAGTCGATACGTTTAGTCGATACGTTTAGTCGATACGTTTAGTCGATACGTTTAGTCGATACGTTTAGTCGATACGTTTAGTCGTTTAGTCGATACGTTTAGTCGATACGTTTAGTCGATACGTTTAGTCGATACGTTTAGTCGATACGTTTAGTCGATACGTTTAGTCGATACGTTTAGTCGATACGTTTAGTCGATACGTTTAGTCGATACGTTTAGTCGATACGTTTAGTCGATACGTTTAGTCGATACGTTTAGTCGATACGTTTAGTCGATACGTTTAGTCGATATATTTAATTGATACATTTAGTTCATACATTTCTCAGCAGCATCTCTGGAGTATTATCAACTATTGTATCAAGTCTAACAGTTGCCTGTAATGAAACTCGGATTCTGCTCAGCAGGAACAGAGGTAAGAAATGTATCAAGTAAATGTATCAATTTAGAACAGTTTACAGGGTCGGCGACCCCCCCTCCCAGAGCTGCTTTAGAAGGTGAAAAAGACACTTTACTCTAATATTAGAAAAACAGCCACACATTGGAAATTGGAAAAAGTCATAATTTCTGGTGATCTATCTGAAAACAACTAGATGTTTGAAGGTGAACAACCCCTCTAACAGATGCTGCATTTCTTAAAGGGATATCGTCACATTCCTCTAAGTTTTATGTTACACACAAAGACTCTCCACCGGTGCTACGCCAGCAGGAAAACACAGAATTTTGCCTCTTAAAGTGGTGGTTCATCTTCCAGTAACATTTAGTATATTATAGAATGGCCAATTCTAAGCAATTATTTGCCTTTTTCTTCTGACACTTTCCAGGTTTCAAATGGGGGTTCACTGACCCCATCTAAAAACAAATGCTCTGTAAAGCTACCAGGCTGTGTCGCTGGTGATATTCATGTGTTTAACATCATTAGCTAGCAAAATTGTTTACTGTAGGAAGATTTTTATTGCTTTCATTTCTTTGTTTGGATGCTTCATGGAGCGCAGGTATAAATATTGTGTTTGTAGATGCTTTCTGATCAGCTGGCCCTTTGTTCTGGTGGCTTTCTGAGCAGCGGACCCTTAGTTTCTGGTGGCTCTGTGAGCAGTGGGCCCTGTTTCTGGTGGCTTTCTGTACAGTGGGCCCTGGTTTCTGATGACTCTCGGAGCAGCAGGCCCTGGTTTCTGGTGGCTCCCTGAACAGTGGACCATGAAGCCTGGTGGCTCTCGGAGCAGCAGGCCCTGCTTTTATGTTGTCTTTCTGAGCAGTGGACCCTTTGTTTCTCGGGGCTCTGTGAGCAGTGGCACTGGTTTCTGGTGGCTCTGTGAGCAGCAGGCCCTGGTTTCTGGTGGCTCTCTAAGCAGCAGGCCCTGCTTTATGGTGGCTTTCTGAGCAGCGGCCCCTGGTTTCTGCGGGCTCTGTGAGCAGTGGGCCCTGGTTTCTGGTGGCTCTCGGAGAGGCGGCCCTGGTTTCTTGGGGCTCTCTGAACAGTGGAACCTGGTTTCTGGTGGCATCCTGAGCAGCAGACCCTTGTTTCTGGTGCTCTGGGAGCAGCGGGCCCTGGTTTCTGGTGCTCTGGGAGCAGCGGGCCCTGGTTTCTGGTGGCTCTGGGATCAGCGGGCCCTGGTTTCTGGTGGCTCTGGGATCAGCGGGCCCTGGTTTCTGGTGGCTCTGGGATCAGCGGGCCCTGGTTTCTGGTGCTCTGGGAGCAGCGGGCCCTGGTTTCTGGTGGCTCTGGGAGCAGCGGGCCCTGGTTTCTGGTGCTCTGGGAGCAGCGGGCCCTGGTATATGGTGGCTCTGGGAGCAGCGGGCCCTGGTTTCTGGTGGCTCTGGGATCAGCGGGCCCTGGTTTCTGGTGGCTCTGGGATCAGCGGGCCCTGGTTTCTGGTGCTCTGGGAGCAGCGGGCCCTGGTTTCTGGTGGCTCTGGGAGCAGCGGGCCCTGGTTTCTCTTGGCTCTGGGATCAGCGGGCCCTGGTTTCTCTTGGCTCTGGGATCAGCGGGCCCTGGTTTCTGGTGGCTCTGGGAGCAGCGGACCCCTGTTTCTGGTGGTTCTCTGAGCAATGGGCCCTGGTTTCTGGTGGCTCTTGGTACATTGGGTCCTTGTTTCTGAAGGCTTCTGTTTCTGGAGGCTGTCTGAGCATCTCCTGTTTACCATACTTTCTTGACTGTCGGTCCCTGTTTTATAAGGCTCTTGGAGCAGCAAACCCATGTTTCTGCAGGTGCCCCATAAATATTGTATTGGAATTCCTTTGTCAATGGGACCTCCCAGGCACCATAGAAAAGGACAGTATAATTGATGACAATAATTCCTATGATGCCAGTCACTCTTTATCTCTATCTGTAGAGTCCCACTCAGATGTCAGGAATGCTGATTTCCCAAAATGAATGAAGATGTTGACAAACTAGATAAAAATCTCTGCAGCTTGGGCTTCCCATTATAGCTTCATATACCCATGTCTATTTTATGCTGTGACTTACAGAGGCGTCATCGTTCCCAGCCCCGGTGGAACTTAAAATCAAATTTTCTTTGCACTTACACACTGGAGTGCAAAATTGAATCAAGGACCCGAAAAGTCAGCGGTGTTGATCACTGTACCTCTCTTACTGCATCCTTATTGAATCCCAACTTGCCAAACTGGCCATTAGGGAATATGGTAGTTTGTTCTCCAAGATACTCCTGAAAACAGAAGATCATTTTGGATGAAAATATTTTTGTTGATGTTCTTGAGACTATGACACCAATACTTTCTTATAACTGTACTCATGCGGGGCCTAGCAGAAGGCCGGACCTGTGAGGAGGTCCTCTTGCCTAAGGTTGGACCTTCAAGTGGGGCTGGAACAGAAAAAGTTTGACAATCACTTTTGTAAAGGAACAATATATGTATGTTCTTTTGTAGGTGTGCCCTTGATTATGCCGTGCTTATGGGAAGTAGGTTTTACAAAGCAAGCCCCCAACATCTGTATCTGCTGTCCAGTTGGGGTCACTGAACTCCGAAATCGAATGCTTGCTGGGAGCAGTCCAGCAGGAACACTTAGCAGAATGGAACGTGGAACAAAAACTGAAACCGATTGCATGCCTACTTTCCAAATTTCTTATGCTGCATTTATGTCTGAATGGGAACTTCCCTTCTAAGCTTTCTAACTTTACATTCCATGCTGGCAAGTTGCTTCTCAATACACTTGCCCTTTGTTTATCAAGTAACGCACTCCCCGGCCATGTATTGAGAAGAGCAAGTGCTGGATATATAGTGATTTTATTTACCATTTCCTTGTCTGGTTATTAAGTAACTAGTAATGGGAGTGATACTCAATATGAGCTACAAGAAGAATAAGGAAATGGATACGAGTTAACTTGTTAGACGTGCTCTATAAACGTTGATACATATAAAAACATCAGCATGCACTTTGTTGCTGTTTCTGTAGGCATTTGCAATTGACCTTTCAGTTGTGTCCATCGTATTAGATGTGTTCTAGCTCTGTAAAGGTTCTAATGCTCCAGTTGGCTACACATTGGTCTAGTCTGATAAAGGTTCCAATGGTCCAGTTGACTAATCGTTGGTCTAATCTCATGAAGTTACTAATGCTTCAGTTCACTAAACGTTGGTCTAGTCTCATAAAGGTTCTAATGCTCCAGTTCACTAAACGTTGGTCTAATCTCATAAAGGTTCTAATGCTCCAGTTGACTACACGTTGGTCTAATCTCATAAAGGTTCTAATGCTCCTGTTGACTACACGTTGGTCTAATTTCATAAAGGTTCTAATGCTCCAGTTGGCTACATGTTGGTCTAATCTCATAAAGGTTCTAATGCTCCAGTTGGCTACACGTTGGTCTAATCTCATGGTTCTAATGCTCCAGTTGACTACACGTTGGTCTAATCTCATGAAGTTACTAATGCTTCCGTTGGCTACATGTTGGTCTACTCTCATAAAGGTTCTAATGCTCCAGTTGACTACACGTTGGTCTAGTCTCATACAGGTTATTATGCTCCAGTTGCCATAGACGCAAAGATCCGATCATACGAATCGAGGATTCATATGATTTTTGGACCGTGTGTGGAGAGTCCCGACTCTTTGCACACGGCCCGAAGCAGGAATCTAGTCTAGAGACACCACAACACTGCCCCCTATTGGCTTGTGCAAGAATCACCTGCAAGTGCTCGTGCCTGTGCTTGTATCCGTCCATCCAGCACCTACAAATAAATTATATTTTGGTTTGATAGAATAGACAAGATACCTCTCTGATACATTATTATAATGCTGATGGGGTTTAACCAAGAGCAGCCTGTTTGTGAAGGAATTAAATAGCCGCAGCCCTTATTCCATTGTAGGACTCTCAATTAAGATCATTAGCTGGGCTGAGCATGTTTATATCTATAATGGTTTTAAAAATTAGTGGTGAGCACAACTTTCCCTTGTTTGTTATGTTTATATCTATACACTTCCCTTGTGTGTGACTAATCTGTGCAGAGCATGGAGCCCGGGAGCTCCTACATAGCAACAAACCATATTCTCTTGTGTTGTATCTCTATCAGGGATGGAGGAAAATTCAACCAAATAATTGACATTCTTATAGGACCAGTCTTGTGTCACAAGACTTTCTATCCTTGGGCTTGATTCCCTTCAATCAGATTAGAGATGACCTTGCTAGTGCCATTGAACGTTGGCTTCCCGTGCATCGCACGCTCTTATGTATGTAGAGTAATAACCTCTATGTGCAACGTGTTTTCTTCCAGAAAGACGAAGGAAAAATGTGGGTGTGTAAATAATTGGCTTGATAAGTAAATCCAAGAGCTGGAATGCACAGGAATGCAGCCTCTAGAGCAGAGTCGGATATTTTAAGTCCCTTTAATTTGTGCTTCTTAGAGATTAAAGGGAAAGTATTCCTATGATTCCAATGTCATTTTCCACCGACTGCAGTAGAGCAGCACCCAACGCTTTGGTTTATTCAGGTTTGTGATATATATATAAAAGACAATTGGTGTTTCTAAAGTGTAAAACTTTTGCTGGAATGAAACCCTTCTTTTAATTATGTATTATTACAGAGGGATCACAATGTGTAGCCTTTTTTAGACCAAAATGCAGGGGTGGTGCCTCCCTAATTATTTATGAGCCAATATCGTATCTGGTGTGTGTGATAAAGTAGCCATGTTTGGAGAGATCTGCTTGCTTGGCCAGGCTCCAGCTGAATGGAAATGCAGCCAATATCCCCAAGTGTTGGGCAAAATAGAACTGATGTGATGCTGCTACACCAGGGGCTGAGATGGGGGAAGGAGATGTTAAGCAATAGCACCCCGGGTAGTCTCCCATTATTACTTATCACTGTTTGACCTGTGATTCTATACAAGACCATGATTTTGAGTGTTATTGATATATAGGCCTTTCTACTGTACAGAACTGCAACATATGTTGTCGCTTGGGGAGACCATCAGTTTGGACCCCATTCATGCCGTCTCAGTCAGAGGTGGCCAACTAAGCACCCAGTATTGCCCCGTGTATTTATTGGTCATGACCAACTGTCAGCCCTGCAGATGCTGCTCTCAGGGGTACATGTGTGGGTGCTGCCTGATGTCGGGGTCTCTCTATCTCCTGTGTAACTGGGCAATGGATACGGACAGTATAAATAGTCAGTGATTTCCCTGCCTGTGGCTGGACTTTGCCCATAACTGGATCTTATCTTGTATCGCTGAGGATGTCCTGTCATTTCCCCGTAACCAGTGATTTTATAAACACACTTACAGGCCTTTCATTTGTATGAACCTTCAACTTGTAGTCCATTGTGTTCCCCTCGCTTATCCCACTCACTGATCTCTGTGCAACTCCATACAATCTGCTGTCCCCTAGATCTCACCTACAGCTCATATTTTCCATATCTGTGTTCCCCTCCACAGCCCTCCACTCCTCCCACTCACTGATCTCCATACTCTTATAGCTCCTTCCCTGGAGTCCCCTCCCTCTGCAATCTCAGTGCTTAGGCCTGGTTCCACCCCACCCAGCTCCTCCCCTGAGGTCCCCTCCCTCTGCAATCTCCGGGTTTAGGTCTGGTTCCACCCCACCCAGCTCCTCCCCTGAGGTCCCCTCCCTCTGCAATCTCCGGGTTTAGGCCTGGTTCCACCCCACCCAGCTCCTCCCCTGAGGTCCCCTCCCTCTGCAATCTCGGGGGTTAAGGCCTGGTTCCAGCTCCTCACGTCCCCTTCCTCTGCAATTTCAGTGCTTAGGCCTGGTTCCACCCCACCCAGCTCCTCCCCTGAGGTCCCCTTCCTCTGCATTCTCAGTGTTTAGGCCTGGTTCCACCCCCTCGCAACTCTGTACACTCATAACTCGTCCCCTGAGGTCCCCTCTCTCACTGATCTAATTGTGACCCCCCCCTTGGAAAAAAAGGGTCAACATTTTATTTTTTAAGCTCTATAGAACCAGTAAATACTACCCCACAAAACTACACAAATCAACCTAAAAGCAAGCAAAATTATTCCTGAAGTTGCTAAAGAGGACATTTTTTAGCATGTTATACAAGGACTTGTTTTTGACAACCTTTTCATTGCTCTTCTATATATTTTGTTTGATATTTGACCTATTGATCTTTCGATTCTATTTTCAGCCTGCAGTTAAAAATTCTCAGTATCTGTGTTGTGGGGAGGGGGCACTGACTACTGTTATCATCACCTGTAAGATGATCAGGGGAAATGCTCCATTTGCAGTACAAGAGTCAGTCCCAAGACCCGGTGCTCTGTTGGATATAAGATGCCCACACTACTGTGCCGTCTCATTGTACCACATAGTCCCGTGACCCGTGTGACCTAACTCTGTTAGCCAGTGAATGTGCCCATTGTGTGAGCCAGTATAATGTTCCCTACTGTGTGCGGCAGCTTTCCTCAGACTTACCTTGCTCATGGAAATAGCCCTGTCATTGGATGTGTTTGTTGCATGTGTTTAGTTGGACTTGTGCCAGTGTGTGGTGCCAGTTTGAGATCTATTTGCCACCCTGAGCTTGGCATTAGAGCTGCACAAGGAACAATATATTAACATAGCACTTGTGGTTCCCTTATATACAGCAATGTTTTATTATCAGTGCTGAGAAAGGAATGTGTAGCCATTCACTTGACTACCCATAATATTTTATTGCACAGTTGCTACCAATAAAGTGACTGTAAATAAACGTGTCATATATGTCCATGATGTCACAATATTGTACTTGCATCTCTGGTTCCTAAGGCCTGCAATCTCAGGCCTAAGCGCTGAGATTGCAGAGGGAGGGGACCTCAGGGGAGGAGCTGGGAGGGGGTGGAACCAGGCCTAAGCACTGAGATTGCAGAGGGAGGGGACCTCAGGGGAGGAGCTAAGAGGGGGTGGAACCAGGCCTAAGCACTGAGATTCCACAGGGAGGGGACCTCAGGGGAGGAGCTGGGAGGGGGTGGAACCAGGCCTAAACACTGAGATTGCAGAGGGAGGGTACCTCAGGGGAGGAGCTGAGAGGGGGTGGAACTAAGCCTAAGCACTGAGATTGCAGAGGGAGGGGACCTCAGGGGAGGAGCTGGGAGGGGGTTTAACTAAGCCTAAGAACTGAGATTGCAGAGGGAAGGATCTCAGTGGAGGAGGAGGAAGCAGGTGGACCCAGGCCTAAGCATTGAGATTGCAGAGGGAGGGGACCTCAGGGGAGGAGCTGAGAGGGGGTGGAACTAAGCCTAAACACTGAGATTGCAGAGGGAGGGGACCTCAGGGGAGGAGCTGAGAGGGGGTTTAACTAAGCCTAAACACTGAGATTACAGAGGGAAGGATCTCAGTGGAGGAGGAGGAAGCAGGTGGACCCAGGCCTAAGCACTGAGATTTCAGAGGGAGGGACCTCGGGAGGAGCTGGGACAGGGTGGAACCAGACCTAAGCACTGAGAGTTTGGAGGGAGGGCACCTCGGGAGGAGCTGAGAGAGGGTTGAACAAGGCATAAGCACTGAGATTGCAGAGAGAGGGGACTTCAGGGGAGGAGCTTTAAGGTTATGGAGATCAGTGAGTGGGAGGAGTGATGGGCTATGGAGGGGATGTGATAAATGTAATATCTCAGCACTGTGCCTATGGAACCAGAGTTAAGCTGGACTCTATATGTCTAGTAAAAGTCAAGCTGAACTGGACTGCCCAACTGTCTGTGTATGTAGTCTGGTGGGGTCTCTGTATTTGCTTATAGAAATAACACCAAAATGGGGTTTATTTGTAGCTCCACCCATTGCCTGTGTTTGTCTTGCGGTGGCATTGGCTAGCCAAGCTGAATTGTCGCGGCAAGAAGGAAGGAGGAACTAAACGATTTGATGGATGTGATTTTGTTTTGTGTTGCAGGTTAACTGGGCCAAGTGGGTTTGTGACGGACGGACCCGGAAACTATAAATATAAAACAAAGTGCACGTGGCTCATCGAAGGGAGGTAAGTCGATCATTTCATGTGGGTACAGTTTAACTGCATCTCTCTGTATAGCGGGTGTCACACACTCTTATTTGTATTGCTTTGATACCCCACTTACTCCTATCCTCTACTTGGGGGGTTAAAAATAACTCTACACAGTCCAACGCAATGGACTAACCTGCAGATTTTTGGGGTCCAGTCACATAATTAAAAAGGTTGGCTAATATCATATGTTGAGGACTTCCATAAGGCTGTGTATGTAACTCATAGCCAACGTATCTACACGGGCCCCTATGGGAGGCAGTCTTTGGCCTTAAGTGCGAGCGTTTGATTGGACAGTTTGACCAATTCAACTTCACTGTCTGACCATCGCCTGTCTTACTATCCAATTAATTCACAATATGAAAATTGCATCTGCTGTTGCCACATCCCACACCCATTTTACCTCCTCTTACCCCCCTACCTTTTACCCCCCTACCTCTTACCCCCCTACCTCTTACCCCGCTACCTCTTACTATCTCTTACCCCTCTTACTATCTCTTACCCCCTACCTCTTGCCCCCCCACCTACCTCTTGCCCCCCACCTACCTCTTGCCCCCCCCACCTACCTCTTGCCCCCCCACCTACCTCTTGCCCCCCCCACCTACCTCTTGCCCCCCCACCTACCTCTTGCCCCCCCCCACCTACCTCTTGCCCCCCCACCTACCTCTTGCCCCCCCCACCTCTAATTGTGACATCACAGTGGTAGGGTTTACCATTGATGTTGCCAAGGGGGTTGAAAAAGAACCATTTATAGTGCTGGGCAGGGGCTAAAGGGGATACATGTGACAATACTCTTATATAATATATAAATATTACACAGTGGAAGGAAAAAAACACTCTCTTTGGAGAGAGAGAAAATTAAGGCAACCAGATCTTATAAACGTCCTTGACGGAAGCCCCTGGAATTGGGATTATTCACTTGTGAGGATCGGCTGATCTGATCCTTGAGAATTTATGAATGGAAACAAATAAAAACATTACTAGAAGGAACTAAAAAAAAAAAAAAAAAAAAAAAGGCCTTGGGGTATAATTCGTATATATTTTTAATTCTGATGTGGGACTGCTGCCATGTAGTCCTGTCGTTCCGCTATTCAGTGATAGTTGGACCAACAGAACAAACTGACACCCCCCCCCTGTATTTTACGATTGCTGATCAACCGTCCAACCAATATCTGGTTAAAATATGAATCGTGGGCATAATAAGACATAATAGTGTCAGTAACGCTTGTATCAAGTCGGAGAGTTTAATGGCCCTGCTTTATATAAATATTCTGCCCCCCAGCATGTTATTATGTTGCCGTGGGACCCACTCCTGTTGTGCAGCTGGGGTCCTTGTCAATACACAGGGATAAGAGGCCGTCTCAGAAGAAGGAGTTTGTTAGGGGGTCTCCAGGTCTTTATTTGAGTGGAAGGAAATCACCTCCCTATTAGAGCAGCAACGGTCCTTAATCCATATGATTAATAGCAACTCATCAAACATTTATATCAGGATGAAGAATCCGCTATTTTAGGTTCTTACAGCCCAAACTGATTTACCGTATTTCACTATATAGTCTTGATGGTCTGTATTCATGTTCTGTGACCTAATATGCCATCAGATAGTCTTGCCCACAGCCTGGTATAAATCAGATAGTCTTGCCCACAGCCTGGTATAAATCAGAGTCTTGCCCACAGCCTGGTATAAATCAGATAGTCTTGCCCACAGCCTAGTATAAATCAGATAGTCTTGTCCACAGCCTAGTATAAATCAGATAGTCTTGCCCACAGCCTGGTATAAATCAGATAGTCTTGTCCACAGCCTGGTATAAATCAGATAGACTTGACTGTGCCCTGGTATAAATCAGATAGACGTGACTGTGCCCTGGTATAAATCAGATAGACGTGACTGTGCCCTGGTATAAATCAGATAGACGTGACTGTGCCCTGGTATAAATCAGATAGACGTGACTGTGCCCTGGTATAAATCAGATAGACGTGACTGTGCCCTGGTATAAATCAGATAGACTTGGTTGTGCTATAGGTTCAGAGAAGTAAAATGGACTTGCAGTGTCAGTCAGGTGTAAATAGTAAGGTGTACATTACATTAGTAGTGTTTCACTAAGCCTTTCTGTGTCAGGACGTTCACTGAACTGATGTGACCCTGACGTGCCCAGAATTCCTTGCAGATATTTTTGGGGCAGGGAAGCAAAACAAACATGACCCGGTCAGTTTTCTTGCTCTGAATAAAGCAGTAAAGTAACTGTCACAGGGATTCTCCATTCCCAGAACAGTACAAGCTCCCGTGGTTTATCCCCACTTCTTGCTGATCCTCAACTGGCCATTTTTTCTGATCCCATTGAATCATATTCGGTGTGCAAGGATTTTGTGAATCTCAAATGTCTCTTGTGCTTTCCCTTCCAGTGAGAATACGGTGCTCCGTCTTCGCTTCAATCACTTTGCTACGGAGTGCAGCTGGGACCACCTCTACGTCTATGACGGGGATTCCATATACGCCCCTCTAGTGGCAGCTTTCAGGTACGGGAGTCTGGTTTGTCCTTCATGCACCTTCATTTCACTAATGTCCCCCCTCAGGAGATAGGATGGGGGGGCTGCTGGATGTAGCGTTGCTGGTATATATTATATTGCCTGGGGATTGCTCTGCTGCCAATTAGCACCCTGAGGTTTATGGTTCTCGTGCGCCTCTATATCGTATAATAATAATATAATATATGCCATGCAAGGTTCATTTTTTTTATCTTGAGCTCCACTGTGTATTTTGTTGCTTATAATTAGGAGGAATCCGCATGGACACGTTCACTTCCTGTCCCACAGCGCAGTGCGCTTCATAAACAATCCCCACTCCCCCCAGCAATTAGTTTCCCACCCCTGGCTATTCAATTAACCTCTGTGCTGCTGCCATTTAATTAGTTACCTATTGCTTGTCCTTTATGCTCCAGTTTTAATGATGGCAGTTGGGAGGTGAGAGTATTGTACAAACAAAGAAGATGCTTTTCCATGCAGGGAGAGACCATGTTGCAGGTTTTAGCAGGGGGGACTCCTTTGCAAATGGCTTTCAGCTCTGGGCAGGTTTATACAGGCACAGTGGCACATTCCTGTTAATACCTGTAATGTGTGACCGGCGCTTTAAAATGTGAACATTAACACTGTGTTCATGGGAAGTCTGGCAGGTTCTGGAGGTTTTGATGCTGTAAACTTTAAAAAGAGAAACCGCAGACCCTAGCAACCAGACTGCTGAAATTGCAAACTGGACAACTGGTGAATAAAAAGCTAAATAACTCAAAAAACCCCCTCGCTTATACCCCACCATTGCGGCCTATAAGGGAGTCGGCTTTACACTGGAGCTGCCATGTTCAAGAAGGAACAATCTTTAATGGCTAAAGCAGAGGGTGGAGTCTCGTTATTCATCATTTAGGAATGTGGAAAGATTTCAATTTATAAGCTGTAGTAGCTGTACTGTACTAAGCACAATTCAGCAGGAACAGCCCCTAAGTTTGCTCATAGTCTGTACAGAGAGATCCCATAAAACTATGGCAGCATAGGTATTCCTTGTACTAAGCACAATTCAGCAGGAACAGTCCCTAAGTTTGCTCATAGTCTGTACAGAGAGATCCCATAAAACTATGGCAGCATAGGTATTCCCCTGTACTAAGCACAATTCAGCAGGAACAGTCCCTAAGTTTGCTCATAGTCTGTACAGAGATCTCATAAAACTATGGCAGCATAGATATTCCCTGTACTAAGCACAATTCAGCAGGAACAGTCCCCTAAGTTTGCTCATAGTCTGTACAGAGAGATCCCATAAAACTATGGCAGCATA
Source organism: Xenopus laevis (assembly GCF_017654675.1). Lineage (NCBI taxonomy): Eukaryota > Metazoa > Chordata > Amphibia > Anura > Pipidae > Xenopus > Xenopus laevis. Next base: position 13,066,778 of record NC_054371.1, read on the forward strand.
GGTATTCCCTGTACTAAGCACAATTCAGCAGGAACAGTCCCTAAGGTTGCTCATAGTCTGTACAGAGAGATCCCATAAAACTATGGCTGCATAGGTATTCCCCTGTACTAAGCACAATTCAGCAGGAACAGTCCCTAAGTTTGCTCATAGTCTGTACAGAGAGATCCCATAAAACTATGGCAGCATAGGTATTCCATGTACTAAGCACAATTCAGCAGGAACAGCCCCTAAGTTTGCTCATAGTCTGTACAGAGAGATACCATAAAACTATGGCAGCATAGGTATTCCCCTGTACTAAGCACAATTCAGCAGGAACAGTCCCTAAGTTTGCTCATAGTCTGTACAGAGAGATCCCATAAAACTATGGCAGCATAGGTATTCCCCTGTACTAAGCACAATTCAGCAGGAACAGTCCCCTAAGTTTGCTCATAGTCTGTACAGAGAGATCCCATAAAACTATGGCAGCATAGGTATTCCCTGTACTAAGCACAATTCAGCAGGAACAGCCCCCTAAGTTTGCTCATAGTCTGTACAGAGAGATCCCATAAAACTATGGCAGCATAGGTATTCCCCTGTACTAAGCACAATTCAGCAGGAACAGCCCCCTAAGTTTGCTCATAGTCTGTACAGAGAGGTACCATAAAATATGGCAGCATAGGTATTCCCTGTACTAAGCACAATTCAGCAGGAACAGCCCCCTAAATAGTCTGTATATTCCATAATAGCCCTGCAGTTAATATCTTTGCTCTTAATAAGCGAATATTTTCCAACTATTTTGACTTGTTTCCCTTTTAGTGGTCTCATTGTTCCTGAGAGAGAAAGCAATAATTCAGTGCCAGAGGTCGCTATCACATCTGGATATGCCTTGTTGCATTTTTTCAGTGACGCAGCTTACAATCTAACAGGATTAACATCAGCTACAAGTAAGGACACAGGGAACCATGATTATATATATATATATATATATATATATATATATATATATATATATATATATATATATATATATATAATATATATATATATATATATATATAAATGTGAAAGGGCTGCGGCACACACTTACTGGAGTCGAGACCCAGGTGCTAGTCAGAAATTTGTTTTGCATATGTATGTAGAAAGCTGACGCACACTGGGATTTCTCAAAATAAATCATATTTTATATCTATATATATATATATATCTATATATATATATATATATCTATATATATATATATATATATATATATATATATATATATATATCTATATATATATATATCTATATATATATATATATATATATATTTATTATATAAAGCGAGGATGTCTCAGTCTTGAATATGTGTGCAAATGTCAGCTTTCTTGTGATGGAATAGCCAGTTATTCTCATAGAGGTAATAATTATTGGGCAGGAGGGGACAGATAATCGTTTATGGTAAGTTCTGTTCCTTTGGAGGAGTCGCCAGACAAGCAGATCTTTTCCCATTTTGACTACACACATTGGGTTAAATTGGTCTGATCCTGTTGTTTGGACTCCAGGCCAACAATTGGATTTAAATAGTAGCCTACGGAAACCCATCGGGAGACGACTGCTCTCTCATTGTTACATTGAAACCTGCCCAATAGATGCCCGGCTGATCCTTAAAGGAGAAAGAAAGGTTAAAACTAAGTAAGCTTTATCAGAGAGGTCTATATAAATAAACCAGTAATCCCTCAAAGTAATGCTGCTCTGAGTCCTCTGTCAAAAGAAACACCACATTTCTTTCCTTCTATTGTGTACTCATGGGCTTCTGTATCAGACTTCCTGTTTTCATCTTAAACCTCCAGGGCTAGGGCTTGAGCATGCTCAGTTTGCTCCTCTCTCCCTCCCTCCTCCCCTCCCTGCTGTAATCTGTGCCCAGAGCTATGTGTGAGGAGCGAGAGACTCAGGCAGGAAGTGACGTCACACCAAGCTAATATGGCAGCTGCTATCCTAAACAAACAGAGAGAGCTTCTAGAGCTGTTTACTCAGGTATGGTAAAGCATTCTACAGAATAAATATAGAGTTCTAGCTTACACTTTTGTGGCTAATCTATTGGTAATAAACTGCCTCTGTAGCTTTCCTTCTCCTTTAAGGTGGCTGTACCCAAGCAGATTTTGTTGTGTGAAACCGGTTTTAGGATGATCTAGTAACATAGTCTTCTTACTATTACAATGAGCTGCAAACAGTCGTAACATTTACTGTTGTTCCAACCACATCCCGACAGTCGATCAGAGGGGTTTAAAAATTGTAATTGTGAAATGATGAATGTGATCATTGGGTGGGACGACCAGATAATTGTCATTAAATGAACACTCACTGTGCATGCCTTTATTTTGAATGGTTGGGATAAAGGGCTGGGTCATTTTCACATTCACTTTTCGTATGTTATAGAATGACCACCCTTATGGGTCAAAGTATAAGACCACCCTTACGGGTCAAAGTATAAGACCACCCTCATGGGTCAAAGTATAAGACCACCCTTATGCGTTAAAGTCTAAGACCACCCTTATGGGTCAAAGTCTAAGAGCACCCTTATGGGTCAAAGTCTAAGAGCACCCTTATGGGTCAAAGTCTAGGAGCACCCTTATGGGTCAAAGTCTAAGACCACCCTTATGGTTCAAAGTCTAAGACCACCCTTATGGTTCAAAGTCTAAGACCGCCCTCATGGGTCAAAGTATAAGACCGCCCTCATGGGTCAAAGTATAAGACCGCCCTTATGCGTCAAAGTATTAGACCACCCTTATGGGTCAAAGTCTAAGAGCACCCTTATGGGTCAAAGTCTAAGAGCACCCTTATGGGTCAAAGTCTAAGAGCACCCTTATGGGTCAAAGTCTAAGAGCACCCTTATGGGTCAAAGTCTAAGAGCACCCTTATGGGTCAAAGTCTAAGAGCACCCTTATGGGTCAAAGTCTAAGAGCACCCTTATGGGTCAAAGTCTAAGAGCACCCTTATGGGTCAAAGTCTAAGAGCACCCTTATGGGTCAAAGTCTAAGACCCCCCGTTATTGGTCAAAGTCTAAAACCACCCTTACGGGCCAAAGTCTAACACCGCCCTTATGAGTCAAAGTATAAGACCACCCTTATGCGTCAAAGTATTAGACCACTCTTATGGGTCAAAGTCTAAGACCACCTTTGTGGGTCAAAGTCTCTCCCTTATGGGTCAAAGTCTAAGACCACCCTTACGGCCAAAGTCTAACATCGCCCTTATGAGTCAAAGTATAAGACCACCCTTATGCGTCAAAGTATTAGACCACCCTTATGCGTCAAAGTATTAGACCACCCTTATGGGTCAAAGTCTAAGACCACCCTTGTGGGTCAAAGTCTCTCCCTTATGGGTCAAAGTCTAAGACCACCCTTACGGGCCAAAGTCTAACACCGCCCTTATGAGTCAAAGTATAAGACCACCCTTATGCGTCAAAGTATTAGACCACCCTTATGGGTCAAAGTCTAAGACCACCCTTATGGGTCAAAGTCTAAGACCACCCTTATGGGTCAAAGTCTAGAAGCACCCTTATGGGTCAAAGTCTAAGACCCCCCTTGTGGGTCAAAGTCTAAGACCCCCCTTGTGGGTCAAAGTCTAAGACCACCCTTGTGGGTCAAAGTCTAAGACCACCCTTGTGGGTCAAAGTCTAAGACCACCCTTATGGGTCAAAGTCTAAGACCACCCTTATGGGTCAAAGTCTAAGACCACCCTTATGGGTCAAAGTCTAAGACCACCCTTATGGGTCAAAGTCTAAGACCACCCTTATGGGTCAAAGTCTAAGACCACCCTTATGGGTCAAAGTCTAGAAGCACCCTTATGGGTCAAAGTTTAAGATGACCCTTGTGGGTCAAAGTATAAGACCACCCTTATGGGTCAAAGTCTAGAAGCACCCTTATGGGTCAAAGTCTAAGACCCCCCTTGTGGGTCAAAGTCTAAGACCACCCTTGTGGGTCAAAGTCTAAGACCACCCTTATTGGTCAAAGTTTAAGATGACCCTTGTGGGTCAAAGTATAAGACCACCCTTATGGGAATCACCAGAAAATGCCAGAATAGTCTCATAATGTGGCTGAACTGTATCTTATGTTGCTGTTCTTTCCTGTGTCGTAGTCTGGACGCGTGTCCCAATAATTGTTCAGGGAGAGGCGACTGTACCCAGAAGCCTAACGGCGACATTTCCTGCGATTGTGCAGAGAACTGGAAGGGAGAGGCGTGTGACATTCCCTACTGTCTGGATAACTGTGGATTACCCACCCAAGGAGTCTGCGATGTCAACAATACTAAAAGCTGCATTTGTGAAGATGGCTGGCAAGGTCAGTAGCACTTTATCATTTATTACTTGTATGGGTTCCATTTGGGTTGTGTCCCTTAACCTCTCCTGTAAAGTGGGAGATGCCAAACAGTCTTTTCATATTTGAGCAACACTGACTAAAGACAGATTGCCTTCAACAACTGATTCACTTTGGAGCTCCTGCATTTGCATTGATGCAGCTGCTATTTCAAAGTAGACAACCACGGGTTTTGGGGATTTAGTTCCCCTTTAAGAGTTGCTTCATTTTAATTTTCCTTTTTACTACTGGAAATACTAGCAGGATTTTGTATAATTATTTTCTTTTTGCTCACTATTTGTTACTAGTGCGTCTTAAAGCTTCATTCTTGCTACAGCTGCCGTTGTCTTAGGCTCACTGGCCAGTGTCTACCATATTTATGTTAATATATATATATATATATATAGATAGATATAACAAACAAGGGAAAGTTGTGCTCACCACTATTTTTTAAAACCATTAGGCGGGGGTGCAATGAGGGTGTGACCACAAAATACATATAGTCAACTACAAGAGTCCTCTGCACTCAACCCATTATCAATATATTTAAGACAGAGACATTTTGTGCTACTGCTACTGAAAAATGCCTTACCCTTTAAACAACACAGGGATTGTTTGTCCATATATTGCAATATATTTAAGCTGAACAACTACGTCAAAGTCATCCCATATCTGGCCAGTCCTACGCTTAATTTTCATCTGATTCATTAAGAATTCAATTGCTTAATTATACATTTTACAAAGGGACCCCTCCCAGCTATAGTCAGGTGATCCCACTGGTGTCTAATAAAAGGGCAGCCAAGTTTGGGAGTTTTACTTTGAAAGCAGCTAGTAAGTTGCAGGTAAAACTTAGTCCCTTTGTAAAATGTATAATTAAGCAATTGAATTCTTAATGAATCAGATGAAAATTAAGCGTAGGACTGGCCAGATATGGGATGACTTTGACGTAGTTGTTCAGCTTAAATATATTGCAATATATGGACAAACAATCCCTGTTTTGTTTAAAGGGTAAGGCATTTTTCAGTAGCAGTAGCACAAAATGTCGCTGTCTTAAATATATTGATAATGGGTTGAGTGCAGAGGACCTCTTGTAGTTGACTATATATAGATAGATATAGAGATATAGAGATATAGAGATATAGAGATATAGAGATATAGAGATATAGAGATATAGAGATATAGAGATATAGAGATATAGAGATATAGAGATATAGAGATATAGAGATATAGAGATATAGAGATATAGAGATATAGATATATAGATATATATATATATATTTTGCACTTCATAAGTCCTGCGTGTGCGGTTTTTTGTTTGCTCTATAGATATATATATTTGACTGAGGTCAGGGCCTGTCTAACAATGTGGAACTCTCCACAATATGGACAAGTTACTAGTTATAGCTGTTAAATTATGCCAACATAGGTATTCCCCTGTACTAAGCACAATTCAGCAGGATCAGTCCCTAAATTTGCTCATAATCTGTACAGAGAGCTCATATAAAACTATGGCAGCATAGGTATTCCCTGTACTAAGCACAATTCAGCAGGAACAGTCCCTAAGTTTGCTCATAGTCTGTACAGAACAATACCTTAAAACTATGGCAGCATAGGTATTCCCTGTACTAAGCACAATTCAGCAGGAACAGTCCCCTAAGTTTGCTCATAGTCTGTACAGATAGATCCCATAAAACTATGGCAGCATAGGTATCCCCTGTACTAAGCACAATTCAGCAGGAACAGTCCCCTAAGTTTGCTCATAGTCTGTACAGAGAGATCCCATAAAACTATGGCAGCATAGGTATTCCCTGTACTAAGCACAATTCAGCAGGAACAGTCCCCTAAGTTTGCTCATAGTCTGTACAGAGAGATCCCATAAAACTGGCAGCATAGGTATTCCCCTGTACTAAGCACAATTCAGCAGGAACAGTCCCTAAGTTTGCTCATAGTCTGTACAGAGAGATCCCATAAAACTATGGCAGCATAGGTATTCCCTGTACTAAGCACAATTCAGCAGGAACAGCCCCTAAGTTTGCTCATAGTCTGTACAGAGAGATCCCATAAAACTATGGCAGCATAGGTATTCCCCTGTACTAAGCACAATTCAGCAGGAACAGTCCCTAAGTTTGCTCATAGTCTGTACAGAGAGATAGCAAAAACCATGCTGGAAAAAGTCCCTAGGGTTGATCAATTACAAAGAATTGTTGAAACCAGTTTTTATCATATAACTATAATTTTGCTTATTATGATATTGTCACTTGTTCAATCAGGTCCCAGCTGTAACGTGTCGGTCCCAGCAGACGAGTCATTTTGGGTGAGGGAAGAATTGTCAGACCCCAAACTGGCCCGAGCGTCCCACAGAGCAGCGGTGGTGGATGATGTGATGTGGATTGTCGGGGGCTACATGTTCAATCACTCCGGCTACCAGATGGTTATGGCGTGAGAACCACATTTTACAGTTTTTCTTTTAATTGGGTGAAATGAAGATGAGGTTATGATACCTGTGTGTGTAACTAGGGATGCACCCAATCCAGGATCCGTCCCTTTTCATCAGGATTCGTATTCGGCCGAATCTTTGTGCCTCTCCGAACCAAATCCTCGTTTGTATATGTAAATTAGGGTGGGGAAGTGAAATCACGTGACTTTTCATCACAAAACAAGGAAGTAAAAAACTTTTTCCACTTTTTCATTGGCTCCATAAATAGATTTATTGCCATCCAAACATCAAAGAACCTCGTCATGTACCTGCAGGAACCCCCCAACATGTAACCTGGCCACTTTATTTGAATTTAGGATTCGGTTCTGGATTCGGCCTTTTTCAGCAGGATTCAGCCGAATCCTTCTGCCCGGCCGAACCGAATGTGAATCCTAATTTGCATATGCAAATTAGGGGTCGCGGAGGGAAATCACATTACTTTTATGAAATATGAAAATTAGGATTCAGTTTCGGTTCAGTATTTGGCCGAATCTTTCGTGAAGGATCAAAATCATGGATTCGGTGCATCCCTACTTAAAAGATCAAGTTTTAGAGGGGAGGCATTGAGAGTTTCTGGGCTTTAAAGAACAAGGTGCATAGGTCTAGGCTAGAGAGGGATATTGGACTTATTTGGGACTGAGATGACTATTATATAAAATTATATAAAATAAATAATGAAGACCAATTGAAAGGTTGCTTAGAATTGGCTGTTCTATAACATACAAAAAAAATTTGACTTAACGGCAAACTACCCCTTTAAAAGGACACATACTGATAGAAAGACATTAGAAGGGTTCTAAGGTGTTCTAGATTAATATCAATGGGTTCTGGGAAAGATACAGATATTGAGAAGTCCTGGGCCTTTGGGAGAATCATATCGGAAGGATCTGGACCTGGGGGTGTGCGATACTGAGACTTAATGTGAGTTTCTATGAGAAGTCCTGGAGAAAGATTAGGGAGGTCACTGGGCCTGTGGACAACATTGCAATTTTCTTGCTCTGAGACCGTCAGCCATTCCTACTTCTGCCATTGTTTATTGTTGTTCTTTCCTCTTCCTCATCCTCCAACTTTGGCTTCTCTGCTTCTCCTGACTCTGCTCTGTTGTACCTTCTCTTCTTGCCTCACCCCAATTATTTCTGCTTCTCCCCTATTGTATCCACAGTTCTTCAATGTTGTACTTCTCTGTTGTACCTTCTCTTCTTGCCTCTACCCAGTTGTTTCTGCTTCTGCCCTATTGTATCCACATTTCTCTTGTCTACCATGTTGTACTTCTCTTCCCGCCTCTACCCAGTTGTTCCTGCTTCTCCCCTATTGTATCCACAGTTCTCATGTCTACCATGTTGTACCTTCTCTTCCTGCCTCTACCCAGTTGTTTCTGCTTTTCCTCTATTGTAGCTACAGTTCTCTTGTCTACCATGTTATACCTTCCCTTTCTGCTTCTCCCCTATCGTATCCAATGTTCTCATGTCTACCATGTTGTACCTTCTCTTCCCGCCTCTACCCAGTTGTTACTGCTTCTCCCCTGTTGTATCCACAGTTCTCATGTCTACCATGTTGTACCTTCTCTTTCTGCCTCCCCCCAGCTGTTTCTGCTTCTCCCCTATTGTATCCACAGTTCTCATGTCTACTATGTTGTACCTTCTCATTTTGTCTTTACCCTTTTGTATCCACATTTTGTGCCTCTGCCCTACCTGCTCCCCTGCTGACACATTATCTCTATACTGCCTGTGTCTGCCCCTGCACCTTGCCCAGCATTAACAAGCCTTTTGTTTGTTTTATTTTTTACAGGTATGACTTGGCTTCCCGTAAGTGGCTGTCACTTAACAACTCAGTGAATTCTGTGGTTGTGCGCTATGGACATTCCCTGGCACAGTACAAGGTACAGAGATAACGTGCAGATCTGCCGCTGGGGGACAAACTTGGCTTTGTCACAGGATTTGTAGGACTTTTTTTAATCAATGGGGGAGTTCATTGATGGTCATTGGCCTCTTACTTTTGAGACTTGGAATGTCCCCCCCCTGCAGGGTCTGCTGGCTGAAGGCTGGCCACTTTTGTAATATTATTAATTCTGTTTTACACTTGTATAATCTGTGCATTATTCACTCCACCTCGTCTATAAACATAACTAATGAATAACCAGGAACGAGAGACTGGGACACTAATAGAGGAAAACCTAAATGGAACGATAAGGAATAAAAAGCAACAATAACAATTAAATTGTAGCCTAACAGAGGAAAGCTGGGAAGAGTCAAAAGAGGAAGGGAAATAATTTAAAAAAATCTATAAAATATAAAAAATGTAGACCAGTTGAAGTTGCTACAGTAGACTAAAAGTTACGCAGAAGGTGAACCACCCCTTTATGGTGGATGGAACCCTCCATGGTACCAATGGGAATCGTCTGGTATTTTCAGTAGCTTTTCAAGCCATTGACCTATGGGGCAATTTCAGTAATTTTGATGCCACTTGCCAACAGGCTGGAGACTTGGGAGAAGTCAGGCAGTATCCGGTAGTATCTGGTAGTATCTGGTAGATGGGATTCTTTCCAGCAGCTGTACAGTTGTATTGGTTGCTTGTGTGTTTAGTGTGTGTTTATTGTGAGGCTAGAACAAGTGTAACAATACTGTCATTGCTTTGCAGGATAAACTCTACATGTACGGAGGGAAAATAGATGCCACAGGGAATGTCACAAACCAGCTGCACGTGTTCCATATTCAGAACCAGTCGTGGGTTCAGATCTTCCCCAATGCCAATTATCAGTATGCGGTGGTGGGACATTCTGCCCATATTGTCACCTTGAAGGATGACAGCGTGGTGATGCTCGTCTTCTTTGGACATTGCCCTCTCTACGGCTATATCAGCAACATCCAGCAGTACTCTCTAGGTAGGTGCTTGTAACTTATGATATGAGGGAGGTGCGGGTATACAGACATGATCTGAGGGAGGTGTGGGTATACAGACATATGATATAAGAGAGGTGTGGGTATACAGACATGATCTGAGGGAGGTGTGGGTATACAGACATATGATATAAGAGAGGTGTGGGTATACAGACATGATCTGAGGGAGGTGTGGGTATACAGACATATGATATAAGGGAGTTGTGGGTATACAGACATGATCTGAGGGAGGTGTTGGTATACAGACATATGATATGAGGGAGGTGCGGGTATACAGACATATGATATAAGGGAGGTGCGGGTATACAGACATATGATATTAGGGAGGTGTGGGTATACAGACATATGATATGAGGGAGGTGTGGGTATACAGACATATGATATAAGGGAGGTGCGGGTATACAGACATATGATATTAGGGATGTGTGGGTATACAGACATATGATATGAGGGAGGTGTGGGTGTACAGACATATGATATGAAGGAGGTGTGGGTATACAGACATATGAGATTAGGGGGTGTGGGTATACAGACATATGATATGATGGAGGTGTGGGTATACAGACATATGATATGAGGGAGGTGTGGGTATACAGACATATTATATGAGGGAGGTGTGGGTATACAGACATATGATATGATGGAGGTGTGGGTATACAGACATATGATATTAGGTGGTGTGGGTATACAGACATATGATATGAGGGAGGTGTGGGTATACAGACATATGATATGAGGGAGGTGTGGGTATCTAGTAGTACTAGTACAGTAGTGTAGTCTTCTCTAGGGACATGTGGGTAGGTAGTTGTTATGTTGCTCTGACTTCCCGTGTTTCCATTACAGATACAAACGTGTGGGAGATTGTCCCGACGCAGGGGGCGCTGGTACAAGGCGGGTATGGGCACAGCAGTGTGTATGATGAGAAGAGCAGATATATTTATATACACGGAGGATACAAGGCTTTCACTGCCAATAAGTATCGCCTGGCTGATGATCTGTACAGGTATTCTGTGGATGATCGCAGTTGGTAAGTACAAATAGTAACTGATTGCACTTCTAGTACTACTCCCCTGTGCTACATATTAATCCCGTATTCTCTCTCTCTGTCACACAGGATGATTCTCAAGGACAGCCAGTTCTTCCGATATCTGCACTCGGCAGTGATAATTGGCAGCACCATGCTTGTGTTTGGCGGCAACACCCACAACGACACGTCCATGAGCCACGGGGCCAAGTGCTTCTCCTCGGATTTCATGGCATACGACTTCGGTGAGTCCAGTCATATTCCTGTCTCTTATTCAAATCAGTGCATGGTCGCTAGGGTAATTTGGACCCTAGCAACCAGATTGCTGGAATTTCAAACTGGAGAATAAAAAGCTAGAAACTACTGCCAGGCCTATCTGTGATTCTCTCCCTGGCTGGGTACATGGAGTTATTTTGTTTTTGTTTTGCCTCCTTTCTTTAGCCTGTGACCACTGGTCTGTGCTTCCTCACCCCGTGTTCCAGCATGACGTGAGTGTGGATCGATTCGGTCACTCCGCTGTTTTGAGGAACAGGTACGTATGTTTCATGGCTGTCTCTCACCAATAGCTGCCGCCCTACTGGGCTCCATGATTTCACCTTGTTCTCCTATATTGACTCCAGTGTCTGATGAGACTTATTCCAATCTCACCGCAGAGTCCCATGGTTAGCAGAGGAGTGTATGCTTAAAGCAGGGATCCCCAACCTTTTGAACCCGTGAGCAACATTCAGCAGAAAAAGGAGTTGGGCAGCAACATAAGCATGACAAATTTTCTTGGGGTGCCAAATAAGTGCTGTGATTGGTCATTTGGTAGCCCCTATGTGAATTGTCAACCTACATTGTGGCTCTGTTTGGCAGTACACCTGGTTTTAAGACAACCAAAACTTGCCTCCAAGCCTGGAATTCAAAAATAAGCACCTGCTTTGAGGCCACTGGGAGCAACATCCAAGGGGTTGGAGAGCAACATGTTGCTCACGAGCTACTGGTTGGGGATCACTGGCTTAAAGGAACAGTTCAGTGTAAAAATAAAAACCGAGTAAATAGATAGTCTGTGCAAAATAAATAATGTATCTAATATAGTTAATTAGCCAAAAATGTAATGTATAAAGTCTGGAGTGACTGGATGTGTAACATAATAGCCAGAACACTACTTCCTGCTTTGCAGCTCTCTAACTCTGAGTTAGTCAGCGACCCGTTTTTAGAGGGACAGTTCCTCTTTTGACAGCTCAACCCGCAGTCCCTCGTTTCTACCGGAAAGTCCCGTTTTTCTCTGCACTGGACAGCCAGAAAAATAAACCGTTTCTAGCTTTTGGCAGAGAGCCCAGAACAGCCAGAGCAGCAGATAAAATACTGTTGTAACAATTTTGAGAAAGGCAAATAAGTAATTGTAATACTATAACATAACAGGTTTCTTGGGAAAAGTTTGACTCGCAGCTTAAAGGGCAATTCACCTTCATTGGCAAAACTGTAATAACTGAAAAAAACCACTTACAAACTTTCATAACCTGCAAAATTTTGTAAAATGAACATGGTAATTAGGGGGTGTGGTCACAAAATGGGGTTTGGTCAAAAGAAATTTGACGCGCAACGTTGGGAGGTATGCTTTAAAGCAGGGATCCCCAACCTTTTTTTTACCCGTGAGCCACATTCAAATGTAAATAGATTTGGGGAGCAACACAAGCATGAAAAAAGTTGCTGGAGATGCCAAATTAGGGATATAATTGGCTATTTAGTAGCCCTATATGGACTGGTAGCCTAGAGGAGACTCTGTTTGGCCATAAATGTGGGTTTTCTACAACAAAAACTTGCCTCCAAACCTGGAATTCAAAAATAAGCTCCTGCTTTGAGGCCACTGGGAGTAACATAAAGGGGTTGGTGAGCAACATGTTACTCTTGAGCCACTGGTTGGAGATCACTGCTTTAAAGGATGAGTATTTTTAATTCCAAGATATTAAGGGATACATGTACTGTTAATATGAATGAATTTTGTTCCAACAGCGCCACCTGCTGGTCAGTTTCCCACCAGTTTGACCACTAAGTAGTCAAGGAAGTTGTCAGGAGAAAATTGTGAAGGAGAAAGAAAGGGCCCAATATCTTGGAATTAAAAAAACAATAAATAAATGTATATTCACTTATTTTTAAGGTTTACTTATCCTTTAAAGTCACTGACTAACTCAGAGTTAGAGAGCTGAAAAGCAGGAAGTAGTGTTCTGACTATTATGTTACACATCCAGTCAATCCAGCCTTTATACATTACATTTTTGTCTAACTAACTATATTAGATACATTATGTATTTTGCACAGACTATCTATTGACCCTGTTTTTATTTTTATACTGAACTGTTCCTTTAAAGCACAACTCCTGCTCCCTTTCCTTTCCCAGAATTCCATTGTATGGACTCTATTGGCTGCTGGGGCATCTGCTGAGCTCTTTTATCCTCTTTCTTCCTTTGCAGCACAATGTATGTGTTTGGAGGGTTCAACAGTCTCTTGCTGAGTGATGTGCTGACGTTCACCCCGAGAAGCTGTGAGACTTACAAAAACGAAAGTGTTTGCACGGCGGGTGAACCTGGACTCCGGTGTATGTGGAACGCCAGCTTCTCAGTGTGTTCTTTGTTAGAGAACGTCACCCTCGAGCAGGACGATTTGGTCTCGTGTCCCAATAAAACAAGTAGGTTTTGTATATGGGCCCATTGCTCAGTTGCCCAATACAGGTATGGGATCTGTTATCCGAAAACCCGTTATCCAGAAAGCTCTAAATTACGGAAAGGCCGTCTCCCATAGACTCCATTTTATCCAAATAATTTACATTTTTAAAAATCATTTCCTTTTTCTGTGTAATAATAAAACAGTCGCTTGTACTTGATCCCAACTAAGATATAATTAATCCTTATTGGAGGCCTATTGAGTGTATTTAAAGGAGAACTAAAGCCTAACTAAAGAAGTAGGTAGAAATGTTGTACATGATGTTTTGTGCTTCTGTACCAGCCCAAGGCAACCACAGCCCTTTAGCAGTAAAGATCTGTGTCTCCAAAGATGCCCCAGTAGCTCCCCATCTTCTTTTCTGCTGATTCACTGCACATGCTCTGTGCTGCTGTCACCTACTGAGCTTAGGGAGCCACTCACAATATACAGTACACATAGAATAGAAATGTCACAATATAAGGCTGATTAGTAATTAATACAGATAATTACTACATGGCAGCACAGAAACCAGTGCAATTAGCATCAGAATTTAATAATCAGCAAACCTGTAGCATCAGCTTATATTACAGCCAGGGAAGCTCATTTTCTGCTGGATAATTAGTGACGAGCCCTAAGCTTAGCTTCTCAACAGCCAATCAGAGCCCACTGAGCATGTGAGTGTCACAGACACTTTCCAAGAGGGTGACCCCCTGAGACAATTTGTAATTGGTTTTCATTTTTTATTATTTGTGGTTTTTGAGCTATTCATTTTTATTCAGCAGCTTTCCAGTTTGCAATTTCAGCCATCTTGTTGCTAGGGTCCAACTTACCCTAGCAACCATGCACTGATTTGAATAAGAGACTGGAATATGAATAGGAGAGGCCTGAATAGAAAGATGAGTAACAATAACAATACATTTGTAGCCTTACAGAGCATTTGTTTTTTAGATGGGGTCAGCGTCCCCCATTTGAAAGCTGGAAAGAGTCAGACGCAAATAATTAAATTATAAAAGGAAAAGATTAAGGCTAATTGAAATGTTGCTTAGAATTGACCATTCTATAACATACTAAAAGTTTTCTTAAAGGTGAACCACCCCTTTAAAGGACCAATAACACCCCAAAATGGTTGGTTGGGCAGCTTAGCCGGTACATTAGGATAATGGTGAATAAATACCTGTGTAGCAGTTGTACTTACTGGATCGCTTTGTGCTGTTTCAGTTGCAGACAATGAGAAGTGCGACCAATACACCGACTGCTTCAGCTGCACAATCAATTCCCATGGCTGCCAGTGGTGCAACGATCACTGCTTCTCTCTCAACAGCAACTGCAGCGCATCTCAGGTCAGTAATATATATATAGTGAATAAATTAGCCCCTATTGTCAAAAATAAGGATATTATAACTCACCCAGGAGTATACAGGTCATGGAACTCCGAGGTTACTTCTAATAGCCTCATATTTTCCAACAAGGGGTGCTTTATTTATTATAATACACATAATGACATCACTACTCACCGTTTATAACTGATGACATCACTACTCACCCTTTTTAACTGATGACATATCTAGTCCCCATTTATAACTGATGACATCACTAGTCACCATTTATAAGGATATAATTTACAAGATATTCATGGCTTTTGTGTATTATATAATGAATAAAGTACCCCCTCTTGTAAAATATAAGGATATTATACGGTAAGTTACCAAGGAGTTTCATGACCATATAAAAGCATGAGGCCGAAGGCCAAGTTTTTTTATACAGGTCATGGAACTCCGAGGTAACTTCTAATATCCTCATATTTTACAACTGGGGGTACTTTATTTATTATAATACACAAGTTTCAGTGAGTCATGTGACAGAAATGACATCAGAACTCACCGTTTATAACTGATGACATCAGAACTCACCGTTTATAAGGATTTACAAGATATTCATGGCTTTTGTGTATTATATGGATATATATGTATAGATAACCACTAGTGATGGGTGAATTTATTCGGCAGGCATGGATTCGCGACTAATTTCCACACTTTGTGGGGCGCAAATGTTTTTGCAAAAAGGCAGGAAAATCCGCCTTGGAAAATTTTGCTATGATGAAAAAAATTTGTTGTGCGTCAGAATTGTTGCATGTCTAAAAATTGTTGCGCGTCAAAATAATTTTGATGCCCCTTGATTCTAATGCGTTTTGCCAATTTTTCGCCATTTTGCTAATTTTTTGGCGAAGCAAAATGGGACAGATTCGCCCATCACTAATAACCACGTGCATGTTTGAAGGGACACTTGTTTTCATCAGCAGATATTGATGATGATGATGATGATGATGTCTCTAAGCAGTGGGACAGCTCCATCCAGATGATTGGTGCTTGTACCTTGACATTGAAGTTTGTCCGCGTGCTGAGCAAGGTTGCCTTTACTAATGGACCCTTTCCTGAATTTAGGGTGCTAAAGCCGCGTATGATCAGTGTCCCAAAAACCCAGGATTTTACTGTAACAAGAAGACCAGTTGCAAGAGCTGCGCCATGGATCAGAACTGCCAGTGGGAACCCAAGAACCAAGAGTGTATTGACCTGCCAGGTAAGTGGGTCCGTAACAAGGAACTGGTTTATTTAGCTTCTCTATATATTGTGGCCCTCCAGAGGTGCATGGATTGTTAGTAAGAACTAGGGATGCACCCAATCCACTATTTTGGATTCGGCCGAATCCTTCGTGAAAGATTTGGCCGAATCCTAATTTACATAGGGATTCATTCTGATCCTAATTAGCATATGCAAATAAGGATTCGGATACGGTTCGGCTGGGCAGAAGGATTCGGCCGAATCCTGCTGAAAAAGGCAGAATCCCGAACCGAATCCTGGATTCAGTGCATCCCTAGTAAGAACTGGGTATAGTAGGGCAAGATGGGGCAATAATTGGACAAGCTGGGTGGTTCACCTTTACGTTAACTTTTAGTATGTTATACAGCAGCTGATTCTAAGCAACTCCATGATTTATTTTGTTTATTTTTCTAATTATTTGCCTTCTGAGATCTTTTAGCTTTTAAATGGGGGTCACTGACCCCATCTAAAAAAAAAGCTCTGTAAGGCTACAATTGTATAGTTATTGCTACTTTTTATTATTCATCTTTCTATTCAGGCCTCTCCTATTCATATTCCAGTCTCTTATTCAAATCAGTGCACGGTTGCTAGGGGAATTAGGACCCTAGCAATGACATTGCTGAAATTATTAACTGGAGAGCTGCTGAATAAAAAACTAAATAACTCAAAAACCACAAATAATAAAAAAGGGAAACTGATTGCAAATGGTCTCAGAACATCACTCTCTGTCATACTAACAGTTAATTTAAAGGGGAACAACCCCATATATATATATATATATATATATATATATATATATATATATATATATATATATATATATATCTCTCTATCTTCTCCTTTTTTGTTTTTCAACTGCTCCCAGTGGATTTAAAGAAATCGAACCCTCCCTAGAATTATTACAGACAAGATCCTATGAAACTGAGCCTAGTGATTGGCCAAGGCAGGGGAGCCCCAGACAGCCTAAATGGGGGGGGGGTATTTTTCATAATAATCAAAACAAACGTAGAATTGCCCTTTTTTGCCCCGCCTGTCTTGGGGGACCTACTGATTGTTCTTGATAAAATGCGGCAATTTCACTTTAACCTTTAACTACATTTTGCTCTGGAACCTCCCCTAGAAAACATCTGTGGGGCCAATTGGCATTTAGTTGGAAGCTCCTGCTTTCGGATCACCAGCGCCAAGGACAACTACGATAATGCCAAGCTGGCCTGCCGCAATCAGAATGCCTACCTGGCCTCTCTCACCAGCCAGAGAGAAGTGGAATTTGTCATAAAGCAGCTGCAGAGGATGAAGGTGAGAGAACAGTGTGTGTGTAACGTATGAGTAAATCAGTAGTAGTGATGTGTTGTTTGTTGTATAGCTCGTGGCACATGTGGTGATGTACCGGCAGTTGTAGGCACATTTTCATTATACTCAGCGACAGGTGGAACATGAGAACCACAAACTGCCCCATTTCCATGTGCTATTTATTGGATAGGCATTTTGTATTCTCTTGTACTGGTGCTTTAAAGGGACAGTAACACCAAAAACTGAAAGTGTTTTAAAGTAATGAAAATATCATGTAGTGTTGCCCTGCACTGGTAAAACGGATGTGTTTGCTTCAGAAACACTACTATAGTTCATATAAACAAGCTGCTGTGTAGCAATGGCGGAAATTGAAAAACGGCTAAATGGCACAGGATAGATAATGGATAACAGATAACATTATGTTCTACAGAGCTTATCTGCTGTGTAACCTGAGCCTTTTCTCCTTTGAATGGCTGCCCCATGGCTACACAGCAGCTTATTTATATAAACAATAGTAGTACTTATCTGTTATCTACTGTGTATCCTGTGCTTGAATGGCTGCCCCCATGGCTACACAGCAGCTTATTTATATAAACTATAGTAGTACTTATCTGTTATCTACTGTGTATCCTGTGCTTGAATGGCTGCCCCCATGGCTACACAGCAGCTTGTTTATATAAACTATAGTAGTACTTATCTGTTATCTACTGTGTATCCTGTGCTTGAATGGCTGCCCCCACCGCTACACAGCAGCTTATTTATATAAACAATAGTAGTACTTATCTGTTATCTACTGTGTATCCTGTGCTTAAATGGCTGCCCCCATGGCTACACAGCAGCTTATTTATATAAATAGTAATGTTTCTGAAGCAAACACAGCAGTTTTACTAGTGCAGGGCAACACTGTATTATATTTTTATTACTTTAAAACAATTTAATTTTTGATGTTACTGGTCCTTTAAAGGACCTCCTAATTTACATATGCACAGTATTCAGTTCGGCCAGGCACAATGATTCTGCTGAAAAAGGCCGAATCCTGGATTCGGTGCATCCCTACAAATAACACCACGTTTATTTAAAGGGATACTGTCATGGGAAAACATGTTTTTTTAAAAACGCATCAGTTAATAGTGCTGCTCCAGCAGACTTCTGCACTGAAATCCATTTCTCAAAAGAGCAAACAGATTTTTTTATATTCAGTTTTGAAATCTGACATGGGGCTAGACATATTGTCAGTTTCCCAGCTGCCCCCAGTCAGCTGGAATTTGACATAGGAAAAAGGGGAAATAGACTTGAATTCGCTTTGCGCTGAACTGTCAGCTTTGTACTGATAATCTTACGCACTTCAGCTTTTTCCCGTGTCGGTGATCTGAATCAATGTGGCGTTTGCGGTTGGAGGAGGGTTTTGTAAAGGGATTTGCCTATTAACAATGACATTTGTTCTCAGACGGACCTCACGCCCTGGGTGGGACTTCGGAAGATCAACGTGTCGTACTGGTGCTGGGAAGACATGTCTCCCTTTAGTAACAGCACCCTGCAGTGGCAGCCGGCAGAGCCCAGTGACGCGGGATTTTGCGGGTACCTTGCTGAGCCTTCCGTCATGGGTCTGAAAGCGGCGACTTGTATCCAACAAATCAACGGCAGCGTCTGTGAACGGCCAGGTCAGAATTCCCAGGGCTGAAGACTAAAAAGACTGGGGCTCATTTATAAACTCCGGGCAAATTTGCATCTGGGCAGTTACCATGGTAACCAGTCAGCGGTTCATTGCATTCCTTGCAGCCGACTGAAAAAAATTGAATGGCTGATTGGTTGCTATGGGTTACTGCCCCGTGTTTATAAACAAGCCCCACTGAGTACTGTACTCTTTTGGGATAGGGGGACTAAAAAAAAGGGGTGGTTCACCTTTAAGTTAACTTTTAGGGGCAGATTTACATAGGGTCGAATATCGAGGGTCAATTAATCTTCGATTTGTAGATAAATCGTTAGACCGCGCACTCTGGGATCCTTTTCAGAAGAAATCGCTTGTTTCCACTTTGAAGTTTAAAACAAATTTCCTTTATTCAGTAAACATCTTGGTACACCATTCACATAGCGCCATGAGGTCTTAATTAATCTTCGATATTCGACTGCCAAATGTAAATCCCTCGACTTCGAATGTCGAAGTCGAAGGATTTAGCGCTATTCCTACGATCGAACGATCAAAGGAATAAATCCTTCAAATCGAACGATTCGAAGGAATTTCCTTCCCCATAGACTAACATTGGCCTCGGTAGGTTTAAGGTGGCAAACTAGGGGGTTGAAGTATTTTTTTAAAGAGACAGTACTTCGACTATCGAATAGTCTTAACGATTTTTAGTTCGAATCGTTAGATAAAAAGTCGTGGTCGAAGTAGCCTATTCGATGGTCGAAGTAGCCATATTCGACCATTCGAAATTCAAAGTATTTTTTCTTCTATTCCTTCACTCGAGCTAAGTAAATGGGCCCCATGATATGTTACCCAAATGGCCAATCCTAATAAACTTTTCAATTGGCCTTCGTTATTTATTTTGTATAGTTTTTGAATTATTTGCCGTCTTCTTCTGACTCTTTCTAACGTTCACATAGGGGTCGCTGACTCCATCTAAAAATCAAATGTTCTGTAAAGCTACAAATGTATTGTTATTGCTACTTTTTATTACTCATCGTTCTATTCAGGCCTCTCTTATTCACATTTCAGTGTCTTGTTCATATTAGTGCAGGGTTACTAGGGTGATTTGGACCCTAGCAACCAGGAGAGCTGCTGAATAAAAAGCTAAATAACTCCACAAATAATAAAAAATGAAAACCAATTGCAAATTGTCTCAGAATATCCCTCTCTACATCATACTGACAGTTACACATAATCAAGTGCAACGGTTTCGTTCATTTTCCTTTTTTAATTTTGCAGCCAATTACAGCGCTAAGCAGTGTCGAACCCCTTGTGCATCTCGGGGGAGCTGCGGGGAGTGCACCAGTGGCAGCTCAGAATGCATGTGGTGCAGTAATATGAAGCAATGTGTGGACTCCAACGCTTACGTGGCTTCCTTCCCGTTTGGCCAGTGTATGGAGTGGTACACAATGAGCACCTGCCCACGTGAGTATTACACCTCGTTGCTCTTTCTACACGTGATTTATCATTGTATTCGTGAGCTTAAAGGAGAGGGAAAGCTACCGAGGCAGTTTATTGCCAATAGGTTAGCAGCAATAGTGTAAGCTAGAACACTATATTTATTCTGTAGAATGCTTTACCATACCTGTGTAAACAGCTTTAGAAGCTTTCTCTGTTTGTTTAGGATAGCAGCTGCCATATTAGCTTGGTGTGACATCACTTCCTGCCTTAGTCTCTCCCTGCTCGCCAGGATTCGGTTCGGGATTCAGCCAGGATTCGGCTGAATCCTTCTGCCCGGTCGAACCAAGACCTAATTTGTATATGCAAATTAGGGGTGGGGAGGGAAATCATGTGACTTTCTGTCACTAAACAAAGAAGTAAAAAATGTTTTCCCCTTCCCACCCATAATTTGCATATGCTAATTCGGATTTGGTTCGGTATTCAGGATTCAGGGTTTGGCTGTATCCACAATAGTGGATTCAGTGCATCCCTACGGTACTTTTTACTAGAGACCGGTCGTGTATTGATCAGCTGGTGAGAAATTTTTTAACCCAAACTACAGTCCCACAGTGCACTTGGGTGTACTATCCTGGATGTGATCCGAGCTACAGTCACGTGAGCTACAGGTGGACATTTGGGAACTACCATGTGACATCACTAAGTACTACTATAGTTTATATAAACAAGCTGCTGTGTAGCCATGGGGGCAGCCATTCAAGCACAGGATACACAGTAGATAACAGATAAGTACTACTATAGTTTATATAAACAAGCTGCTGTGTAGCCTTGGGGCAGCCATTCAAGCACAGGATACACAGTAGATAACAGATAAGTACTACTATAGTTTATATAAACAAGCTGCTGTGTAGCCATAGTGGAAATTGTAAAAAGTCTATATGGCACAGTTTAAATAGTGGATAACAGATAGCACCATTATGTTCTACAGAGCTTATCTGTTATCTGCTGTGTAACCTGATGCTTTTCACCTTTGAATGGCTGCCCCCATGGCTACACAGCAGATTGTTTATATAAACTATAGTAGTACTTATCTGTTATCTACTGTGTATCCTGTGCTTGAATGGCTGCCCCCATGGCTATACAGCAGCTTGTTTATATAAACTATAGTAGTGTTTCTGAAGCAAACACAGCAGTTTTACCAGGGCAGGGCAACATTACATTATATTTTTATTACTTTAAAACCCTTTCATTTTTTGATGTTACTGTTCCTTTTTCTTTTCCCAACCACGTCCAACCCATGGGCTTTTGATCAACTCGGTCATTCATTACTGTGTATGTCTTGTCAGCACTGAGAGCTGATGTGCCCAGCAACGACCCAACACAGACCCACAGAACCTGTGACTACTAGTATTGTGCAGGCCGGCCCGATACCCTGTAGGACCCGCGGGTCGGACGGTTTTGGGCCAACCTCGCATGCTTCTTCGTGGGTGTGGGCGGGTTGAGCTCTTATCCTGCTCTCCCCGCCCGCCACCGTCAAATGCTGGCTTCCGACTTCCGGGTTTGTCTTTTATAGACGATGCACCTGCATGCCCCGCCCCTTTTGTGACATCATTGGCGGCGTGGGTCTTGTAAAAGCAACCCAGAAATGGGGGTGGGTTAGGGTCAGGTGTGGGTCGGGGAAATCTCGACCCACACATCACTAGTGACTACGGATGTACCAAACACATTATTCGGTTCAGTATTCAGCCATTTTCAGCAGGATTCGAATTCGTCCAAATTTTTGTGCCTGGCGCTCATGTGAATCCTTAAAATCATGTGACTTTTCAACAGAAAACAAGGAAGTAAAAAAAAAATTCCCCACCCTCACTGATTTGCACATGCAAATTAGGGTTCGGATTCGGTTCAGTATTCGGCCGAATCTTTCACAAAGGATTCTGGGGTTTGACCAAATCCAAAATAGCTGATTCAGTGACTGCAACGTGATTGGGAATTCTGGGTTTTTCCTGCAGGTACTGGAAACCTATGATTTAGATTGTACACTAAAAGGGTTAATATTATTATTCTTATTATTATAGTAACAATCTTTGTTTTATTTGTAACATTCACGATGTAGTAAGTGTAAAATAGATCAAGGGGATGGAGGAAACCCTTTAACTGAAATAGAAATGGCTTTGTATCTTTAGAACTGCCCCCATAATCTGCCTGTGTAAGACATTTAGTAAATCCATATTTAGGGCGTCTTCTCTCAGCTTTAGTGTTTCACCCAAATCTTCCTGCTCAGTCAGTGGGAATGTGTTTTGTGCACTAACTGGTTTCTTTGCCCCACAGCGGAGAACTGCTCAGGGTATCGCACCTGCGCTCAGTGTTTGGAACAACCTGGATGTGGCTGGTGCACAGACCCGAGTAACACGGGCAAGGGCCAATGCATGGAGGGGTCACATAGAGGCCCCATGAAGTTTATTAATAGCACCCAGGCTAAAATCAGTATCCCTGCACCCGTCCTGAATGTCAGCATGTGCCCAGTGGAGAACAATTATAACTGGTCTTTCATCTCGTGTCCAGGTAAGGGGGGGGTTTTGTCATGGGTTCCCTACAAAACACGGGTTCCCTACAAAACACTGGGTCCCTACAAAACACGGGGTCCCTACAAAACACGGGGTCCCCACAAAACACGGGTATCCTTCAAAACACGGGCGCCCTACAAAACACGGGCACCCTACAAAACACGGGCGCCCTACCAAACACGGGCGCCCTACAAAACACGCTTTCCTTAAAAAACACGGGGTCCCTACAAAACACTGGTTCCCTAGGGTACCCTACTAAACACGAGTACCCTGCAAAACACGGGTTCCCTGCAAAACACGGGTTCCCTGCAAAACACGGGTTCCCTGCAAAACACGGGTTCCCTGCAAAACACGGGTTCCCTGAAAAACACGGGTTCCCTGAAAAACACGGGTTCCCTGCAAAACACGGGTTCCCGCAAAACACGGTTTCCCTACAAAACACGGGGTCCCTGAAAAACACGCTTTCCTTAAAAAACACGGGGTCCCTACAAAACACTGGTTCCCTAGGGTACCCTGCAAAACACGGGTTCCCTGCAAAACACGGGTTCCCTCCAAAACACGGGTTCCCTGCAAAACACGGGTTCCCTGCAGAACACGGGTTCCCTGCAAAACACGGGTTCCCTGCAAAACACGGGTTCCCTGCAAAACACGGGTTCCCTGCAAAACACGGGTTCCCTGCAAAACTCGGGTTCCCTGCAAAACTCGGGTTCCCTGCAAAACTCGGGTTCCCTGCAAAACTCGGGTTCCCTGCAAAACTCGGGGTCCCTGCAAAACACGGGGTCCCTGCAAAACACGGGGATCCCTGCAAAACACGGGTTCCCTACAAAATATGGGCTTGTAGTTAGAATGATTGGTGGATAGCAGTAGAGTAAAGCAAGCTGGCATCAGTTACCCAACTCTGCTTTATGTCAGGTAGTAAATATATGAGAAATGTGTTTAAATTGAATGGCATGTATAATGAGTGGCACTGTGATGTTCTTCTCCCTGTGCAGCGTGCCAGTGTAATGGGCACAGTAAATGCATCAACGAGAGCACCTGCGAGAAATGTGAGAACCTGACCACAGGCAAAAACTGTGAATCCTGCATTTCCGGCTTTTATGGAGACCCCACTAACGGAGGATCCTGTCAGTGTGAGTGTGGGGGGCTGGAAAATAGCTCAGTGGGGGGCGCAATATATGCCTTAAAAATTAACTTTTAGTAAGTTATAGAATGATCAAGTCCAAGCAACTTTTCAATTGGTCTTCATTAATTATTTATTTATTTTATAGATTTTCAATTATTTGCCTTCTTCTTCTATAGTTTTATAGTTATTTGTCTTTTACTCTGGGTTCTTTCCAGCTTTCAAATGGGGGTCACTGACCCCATCCAAAAAACAAATGCTCTGTAAGGCTACAAATGTATTGTTATTGCTACTTTTTATTCAGGCCTCTCCTATTCACATTCCAGTCTCTTATTCAAATCAGTTACTAGGGTAATTTGGACCCTAGCAACCAGATAGCTGAAACTGCAAACCGGAGAGCTGCTGAATAAAAAGCTAAATAAGTCAAAAACCACAAATAATAAAAAATGAAAACCAATTGTAAATTGTCTCAGAAGATCACTCTCTACATCATACTGACAGTTAACTGAAGGGTGAACAACTGATTTAAGCTGAACCTTCTTGTCTTTTCTCTGTCTTGCCTGGGGACTGTTCCGTGAAATTAATTATTTGTTTTTTTCCCACCAGCCTGCAAATGTAACGGGCATGCGTCAATGTGCAACACCAACACGGGCAAGTGTTTCTGTACCACCAAAGGAATTAAAGGGGAGGAGTGCCAGCTGTAAGTTCTCTTGCTTTTGATTGGCCATTCATTCTTAACATGTAAAAGGCAGAGCAGCAGTGATTGGTCCTGGCTGCTTCATTGCCCCAGTGCCGTATCCAATTGCAACCCTGGAAACATGTCCCATCTGTCTATGGTTAAATATTATATTTGTGATTTTGCCTTTTTTCTCTAGATGTGAAGTGGAAAATCGCTATCAAGGAAACCCCCTAAAGGGAACATGTTACTGTGAGTAAACTTCTATTTGTACCCGATATACAGGTTTCATGACCGGTCTATGGATTTCCTTGTCTGAGCAAATATGGCTGCTGCCACAGATGCAAAGGAGCTCAGACATGCAGCTCATTAAGACATTTAGGGGGTTATGTAATAAAAGACACTAAGTTTGCCCAGGAGCAGTAACCCATATCAACCAATCAGCTGGTAGCATTTACCGGTCACCTGTTTAAAAGCAAGCATTTTATTGGTTGTTATGGGTTAATGCTCCTGGGCAAACGTCGTGTCTTTTATTACATATTGGGGTTAGTGCATTCCATTAAAGGAAAACTAAAGCCTAACTAAAGAAGTAGCTAGAAATGTTGTACATGATGTTTTGTGCTTCTGTACCAGCCCAAGGCAACCACAGCCCTTTAGCAGTAAAGATCTGTGTCTCCAAAGATGCCCCAGTAGCTCCCCATCTTCTTTTCTGCTGATTCACTGCACATGCTCTGTGCTGCTGTCACTTACTGAGCTTAGGGAGCCACTCACAATATACAGTACACATAGAATAGAAATGTCACAATATAAGGCATATATGGCTTCTCTTTTGAACCAGTCGCTCTCCCGGTCTAGAATCTGGACTTGGAAGTCTTCAAACGTGTGTCCTGTTTCTTTTAAATGTAGGTACACGAGTTCTGACCAGAGGAGCTGACTCTTCTGTGCTGGGCCATACACTGGTGTAACTGTCGTTTCCCCCACATACAAATCAGAGCATTCCTCTCTGCACCGCATACACCATGTTACTCTTCTTGTACTTTGGGTCTTTTGGGTGAACCAGTTGCTGCCTCTGTGTGTTGCTGGGTTTAAAGCAGATTGGGATGTGGTGTTTATTAAAAATCCTTCTAAGTTTTTCCGACACCCCAGCTACACATGGGAGGACCAAGTTGTGTCTCGTGTCTTGTTTTACATCTTCTCGGCAGTCTTGGTGTTATTGCTTCTTTTCCTACCGATTTTCACAAAAGCCCAATCTGGACGTGTTCAGGGGCCCTCTGAGATGTTCCCTCTCTTTCAACTCTGTGCTCATGGGGATCTTAAGTCCAAAAATATATTCCCAGTCAATACTCTCAAAGTTAAAAAATCACTCTTTAGCATAAATATTAAAAAGTAGGCATACAGACCAATTAATGCTCTGCCTTACGCGTTTCGCACCCACAGGCACTTATTCATAGGCATGGGGATCTTATCTTCTCTGAGTTTTAATGACCCCCAGTTTGTGATCTAATGGATGGAGGGAGTCACGTAAAGCGAGAAGTAACATCCTATGATTCCATGGTTTCTTCTGTGGCCAGTACTAACCCTTGGATTTTGTCAGTAAAATCCTGGGAGTTCTGTATGGGATGCTCTGTATTTCCAACCAACGGGGCTAGAAGAAAAAAAAAAAACCCACAAAGTCCACTTGATTTGAATTAATTCTATAGATATACCATGACCTGGATGAATGAGAATCTTTTCACAAACATAGTGAGTTGCCATTTTCTTTTAAAAGAAGAGAAGCCGTGTAAGGAGTTGCTTGTGCGTAGGATTTGCAGCTACTAGTGCGAGTATCTTGCTGAAAAGCCGAGCTGTTTGGAACTGAAGAGTGTATGGAGGGTGCAGCACTAATTGCTCAATCACCTACTGATCCCAGACAAGGGGCCGTTTCTTTTAACCAGCTCTTCTCAGAATTTTCAGGCCGCATTCCTATAGGCGCACTGAAGGGCGGCTTTTGTAGCGCTTCCCAGAAATCCTTGGGGAGAGCATTGATATTGCTGGGGAATGGCGCCGCTCCAAGAACAACATGGATCTAACCAGCACCTCCTTTAATTTAATGAATTTCCGATCTACTGATCCATCTATCTAGAGCCCATTAGTAGCCTTTACATTGAACATCATCCAGAAACATTTAGTTTTAATATAAAAACACGGGCTGTTCTTCAGTGTTGCACACATTCACTAAAAAAAGGGACAGCGCCCCCAGTGGCTACATTAGCACATTACATGTGGGAATTGAGTGGTTGCTCCAGTGGTTGCTCCAGTCAGTGTTAAGTTTCCATGTCGTAAAGTCAGTTGAGATAGTGAGTCAGTTCATTGGCAGCCATCCGATTCTTCCCAACTGCCATTTAATTTTATAGCATCTGCCCGTTGAAGTCAGGTTCTTGCTGAACAGCTGTGTCTCCCCACCATACAGATTCGTTGCTGATAGATTACCAGTTCACCTTCAGCCTGTCCCAAGAAGACGACCGTCACTACACTGCAATTAATTTCGTGGCAACCCCTGAAGAGGTGAGTATATGTACAGACACGTTTGTGATTCCTCAGAGAGATCCCCAGCATAGGTATTCATCTGTACTAAGCACAATTCAGCAGGAACAGCCCCCTAAGTTTGCTCATAGTCTGTACAGAGAGATCCTATAAAACTATGGCAGCATAGGTATTCCCTGTACTAAGCACAATTCAGCAGGAACAGCCCCTAAGTTTGCTCATAGTCTGTACAGAGAGATCCCATAAAACTATGGCAGCATAGGTATTCCCTGTACTAAGCACAATTCAGCAGGAACAGTCCCTAAGTTTGCTCATAGTCTGTACAGAGAGATCCCATAAAACTATGGCAGCATAGGTATTCCCTGTACTAAGCACAATTCAGCAGGAACAGTCCCCTAAGTTTGCTCATAGTCTGTACAGAGAGATCCCATAAAACTATGGCAGCATAGTTATTCCCCTGTACTAAGCACAATTCAGCAGGAACAGCCCCTAAGTTTGCTCATAGTCTGTACAGAGAGATCCCATAAAACTATGGCAGCATAGGTATTCCCCTGTACTAAGCACAATTCAGCAGGAACAGTCCCCTAAGTTTGCTCATAGTGTGTACAGAGAGATCCCATAAAACTATGGCAGCATAGGTATTCCCCTGTACTAAGCACAATTCAGCAGGAACAGTCCCCTAAGTTTGCTCATAGTGTGTACAGAGAGATCCCATAAAACTATGGCAGCATAGGTATTCCCCTGTACTAAGCACAATTCAGCAGGAACAGTCCCCTAAGTTTGCTCATAGTCTGTACAGAGAGATCCCATAAAACTATGGCAGCATAGGTATTCCCTGTACTAAGCACAATTCAGCAGGAACTGTCCATAAGTTTGCTCATAGTCTGTACAGAGAGATCCCATAAAACTATGGCAGCATAGGTATTCCCTGTACTAAGCACAATTCAGCAGGAACAGTCCCCTAAGTTTGCTCATAGTCTGTACAGAGAGATCCCATAAAACTATGGCAGCATAGGTATTCCTCTGTACTAAGCACAATTCAGCAGGAACAGCCCCTAAGTTTGCTCATAGTCTGTACAGAGAGATCCCATAAAACTATGGCAGCATAGGCATTCCCCTGTACTAAGCACAATTCAGCAGGAACAGCCCCTAAGTTTGCTCATAGTCTGTACAGAGAGATCCCATAAAACTATGGCAGCATAGGCATTCCCCTGTACTAAGC
Source organism: Xenopus laevis (assembly GCF_017654675.1). Classification (NCBI taxonomy): domain Eukaryota; kingdom Metazoa; phylum Chordata; class Amphibia; order Anura; family Pipidae; genus Xenopus; species Xenopus laevis. Next base: position 13,095,247 of record NC_054371.1, read on the forward strand.
ACAATTCAGCAGGAACAGCCCCTAAGTTTGCTCATAGTCTGTACAGAGAGATCCCATAATACTATGGCAGCATAGGCATTCCCCTGTACTAAGCACAATTCAGCAGGAACAGCCCCTAAGTTTGCTCATAGTCTGTACAGAGAGATCCCATAAAACTATGGCAGCATAGGCATTCCCCTGTACTAAGCACAATTCAGCAGGAACAGCCCCTAAGTTTGCTCATAGTCTGTACAGAGAGATCCCATAAAACTATGGCAGCATAGGGATTCCTATGAAAAGGTATGGGCGTTTGTGTCTGTTAATGCTAATGGGGTTAAACACACATTTTTGCTTTCTGGCATGTAAATGGTTTTTAGTGCAGACTTGATGTGATTGAGTGCAGAGAAGACAACGACAGACTCTGTTCTTGGCCTAGATCTCTAGAAAGGGAAACCGCTACCTTTAATTCTTGCTTTCGACTAATATTTTCCATCTTTGTTGCGAGGGGGCTGCCTGGGCACAGTGTAGCCTTTGTTTCCCCTGTAGGAAATGAACTATTTGCTTTGGAGGCTCTCAGTCATATTTCAGGGCTCAGGATATTTGTATTCCCATTTTATTTTTATTTCATAGGAAATGCAGCAGCATTCTCACTGTGGTCGGGAAATTAAAGGGAAAGTGGTCTCAAAATGTTAAAGCAGGTGTAGCGACATTATCGTGTAGGCAGCCTTTGCAGTTGGTCTTAAAGAATCACTCCTGAGAGTAAAAAGCTCGTACCCTAGTGGCCTCCTGCCTGTCCCTCTATTCCAGTTCAGCCTTAAAGCTTAGATAACTTGTGGCACTTTGATGGCAGTCGGCTGTATCGTGCTACTAATGTCTGTGATTTACTGAATATAAATAACCTGTATTTATGCCCCTTCTTTAGCAAAACAGAGACTTGGACATGTTTATCAATGCGTCTAAAAACTTCAACCTCAACATAACGTGGGCGACGAGCTTTACAGGTGAGTCTGAAACTGTCACCTTACTGTGTGTCCATTATCTGTCAGTTTTTAACTTGATGTGCCACTTAAAGGAACAGTAATTAAAAAATCAAAGTTCTTTAAAGTGATTAAAATATAATCTAGTGTTACCCTGCACTGGTAAAACTGCTGTGTTTGCTTCAGAAACTCTACTATAGTTTATATAAACAAGCTGCTGTGTAGCCACGGGGGCAGCCATTCAAGCACAGGATACACCGTAGATAACAGATAAGTACTACTATAGTTTATATAAACAAGCTGCTGTGTAGCCATGGGGGCAGCCATTCAAGCACAGGATACATAGTAGATAACAGATAAGTACTACTATAGTTTATATAAATAAGCTGCTGTGTAGCCATGGGGCAGCCATTCAAGCACAGGATACACAGTAGATAACAGATAAGTACTACTATAGTTTATATAAACAAGCTGCTGTGTAGCCAAGGGGGCAGCCATTCAAGCACAGGATACACAGTAGATAACAGATAAGTACTACTATAGTTTATATAAACAAGCTGCTGTGTAGCCATGGGGGCAGCCATTCAAGCACAGGATACACAGTAGATAACAGATAAGTACTACTATAGTTTATATAAACAAGCTGCTGTGTAGCCATGGGGGCAGCCATTCAAGCACAGGATACACAGTAGATAACAGATAAGTACTACTATAGTTTATATAAACAAGCTGCTGTGTAGCCAAGGGGGCAGCCATTCAAGCACAGGATACACAGTAGATAACAGATAAGTACTACTATAGTTTATATAAACAAGCTGCTGTGTAGCCATGGGGGCAGCCATTCAAGCACAGGATACACAGTAGATAACAGATAAGTACTACTATAGTTTATATAAACAAGCTGCTGTGTAGCCAAGGGGGCAGCCATTCAAGCACAGGATACACAGTAGATAACAGATAAGTACTACTATAGTTTATATAAACAAGCTGCTGTGTAGCCATGGGGGCAGCCATTCAAGCACAGGATACACAGTAGATAACAGATAAGTACTACTATAGTTTATATAAACAAGCTGCTGTGTAGCCATGGGGGCAGCCATTCAAGCACAGGATACACAGTAGATAACAGATAAGTACTACTATAGTTTATATAAATAAGCTGCTGTGTAGCCATGGGGCAGCCATTCAAGCACAGGATACACAGTAGATAACAGATAAGTACTACTATAGTTTATATAAACAAGCTGCTGTGTAGCCATGGGGGCAGCCATTCAAGCACAGGATACACAGTAGATAACAGATAAGTACTACTATAGTTTATATAAACAAGCTGCTGTGTAGCCATGGGGGCAGCCATTCAAGCACAGGATACACAGTAGATAACAGATAAGTACTACTATAGTTTATATAAACAAGCTGCTGTGTAGCCATGGGGGCAGCCATTCAAGCACAGGATACACAGTAGATAACAGATAAGTACTACTATAGTTTATATAAACAAGCTGCTGTGTAGCCAAGGGGGCAGCCATTCAAGCACAGGATACACAGTAGATAACAGATAAGTACTACTATAGTTTATATAAACAAGCTGCTGTGTAGCCATGGGGGCAGCCATTCAAGCACAGGATACACAGTAGATAACAGATAAGTACTACTATAGTTTATATAAACAAGCTGCTGTGTAGCCATGGGGGCAGCCATTCAAGCACAGGATACACAGTAGATAACAGATAAGTACTACTATAGTTTATATAAACAAGCTGCTGTGTAGCCAAGGGGCAGCCATTCAAGCACAGGATACACAGTAGATAACAGATAAGTACTACTATAGTTTATATAAACAAGCTGCTGTGTAGCCATGGGGGCAGCCATTCAAGCACAGGATACACAGTAGATAACAGATAAGTACTACTATAGTTTATATAAACAAGCTGCTGTGTAGCCAAGGGGGCAGCCATTCAAGCACAGGATACACAGTAGATAACAGATAAGTACTACTATAGTTTATATAAACAAGCTGCTGTGTAGCCATGGGGGCAGCCATTCAAGCACAGGATACACAGTAGATAACAGATAAGTACTACTATAGTTTATATAAACAAGCTGCTGTGTAGCCATGGGGGCAGCCATTCAAGCACAGGATACACAGTAGATAACAGATAAGTACTACTATAGTTTATATAAATAAGCTGCTGTGTAGCCATGGGGCAGCCATTCAAGCACAGGATACACAGTAGATAACAGATAAGTACTACTATAGTTTATATAAACAAGCTGCTGTGTAGCCATGGGGGCAGCCATTCAAGCACAGGATACACAGTAGATAACAGATAAGTACTACTATAGTTTATATAAACAAGCTGCTGTGTAGCCATGGGGGCAGCCATTCAAGCACAGGATACACAGTAGATAACAGATAAGTACTACTATAGTTTATATAAACAAGCTGCTGTGTAGCCATGGGGGCAGCCATTCAAGCACAGGATACACAGTAGATAACAGATAAGTACTACTATAGTTTATATAAACAAGCTGCTGTGTAGCCAAGGGGGCAGCCATTCAAGCACAGGATACACAGTAGATAACAGATAAGTACTACTATAGTTTATATAAACAAGCTGCTGTGTAGCCATGGGGGCAGCCATTCAAGCACAGGATACACAGTAGATAACAGATAAGTACTACTATAGTTTATATAAACAAGCTGCTGTGTAGCCAAGGGGGCAGCCATTCAAGCACAGGATACACAGTAGATAACAGATAAGTACTACTATAGTTTATATAAACAAGCTGCTGTGTAGCCATGGGGGCAGCCATTCAAGCACAGGATACACAGTAGATAACAGATAAGTACTACTATAGTTTATATAAACAAGCTGCTGTGTAGCCATGGGGGCAGCCATTCAAGCACAGGATACACAGTAGATAACAGATAAGTACTACTATAGTTTATATAAATAAGCTGCTGTGTAGCCATGGGGCAGCCATTCAAGCACAGGATACACAGTAGATAACAGATAAGTACTACTATAGTTTATATAAACAAGCTGCTGTGTAGCCATGGGGGCAGCCATTCAAGCACAGGATACACAGTAGATAACAGATAAGTACTACTATAGTTTATATAAACAAGCTGCTGTGTAGCCATGGGGGCAGCCATTCAAGCACAGGATACACAGTAGATAACAGATAAGTACTACTATAGTTTATATAAACAAGCTGCTGTGTAGCCATGGGGGCAGCCATTCAAGCACAGGATACACAGTAGATAACAGATAAGTACTACTATAGTTTATATAAACAAGCTGCTGTGTAGCCATGGGGGCAGCCATTCAAGCACAGGATACACAGTAGATAACAGATACGTTCTGAATAAATCCCATTGTATACTACGGCTTATCTGTTATCTGCTGTGTATCCTGTGACTTTTCTCCCTTTCAGCTTTGAATGGCTGCCCCCATGACTAAACAACAGATGGTTTATATAATTATTGTAGAGTTTCTGAAGCAAACACACCAGTCGTACCAGTGCAGCACAGCAGTACATTCGATTTTATTACTTTAAGAAAACTTTGATTTTTTTGGTGTTACTATTGTTTTAAGAACAAGCAGAGCAAAATAATTGTCTTGGATCCACGTCGTAATCTGAATGTAACACCCAGGAGGATCTCCAAAGTTTTTAACAATAGTTATTGTATAGGGTGCAAACGAGCACTAAGGGACAAGGGGGTGTAAGTTTTGGTGATCTGGTGGAGAAGTAGCTACAGACCCCATTCTGTGGTTGTCTAGAAGCACATGAAGTAAGCTCTGATCTGTGCTCTCTCTATTCCAGCTGGGACCCAGGCAGGAGAAGAGATACCCATTATCTCCAAGACCAACATCAAGGAATACAAGGACAGCTTCTCCAACGAGAAATTCGACTTCCACAATAACCCCAACATCACCTTCTTTGTCTATGTCAGCAACTTCACGTGGCCGATTAAAATTCAGGTAGCGCTCTTTTTGCCTTCCCGCGACAAACCATTGCCTGGGAAACAAGTGAGCCTTGCACCCTCCATACGAGCCTATGAATATGTCTTACTTTCAGCTGCAGGTTATTTAGTGCAGTGCTACTTGTGCGTATACTATGCCTTGTAAATGCTGAGTAAGCACCTTAATGCCCATTCATGGGCCTGTATCATGGGAATTTGTTTTTTTTTTTTAACACTTAAAGGGGAAGGAAACCTCGTCGGCGCTAACCCCCCTCCCCCCTCCCCCCTCCCGTGTATTGCCCCCCCTCCCTCCTCCCCCCTGGCCTACCCCTCCCGCTGGGCAAATGCCCCTAACTTGTTACTTACCCTTCTGCGCAGGTCCAGTCCAGGGAGTTCACAGGCGACATCTTCTTCCACACGATCTTCTTCCTCCTTTGACCGGCGTTTTGGCGCATGCGCAGTAGGATCGTTTCGCCGGTACGGATCTACTGCGCATGCGCCAAAAGTCACACGCATGCGCAGTAGATCGTACCGGCGAAACGATCCTACTGCGCATGCGCCGGTCAAAGGAGGAAGAAGATCGCGTGGAAGAAGATGTCGCCTGTGAACTCCCTGGACTGGACTGGACCTGCGCAGAAGGGTAAGTAACAAGTTAGGGGCATTTGCCCAGCGGGACAGGTAGGCCAGGGGGGAGGAGGGAGGGGGGGCAATACACGGGAGGGGGGGAGGGGGGTTAGCGCCGACGAGGTTTCCTTCCCCTTTAAATCCTTTTAAGCTAGATAGTATGTGGCCAACTGTGGCACTTTCATCTGTGCGACACAACACATAGTAAGCTACACAACACATAGTAAGCTACACAACACATAGTAAGCTACACAACACATAGTAATGTTCTGCTACGCTCGCTCATATTGGAAGTTTGGTGCACCAAGCTCAGCAGGCTCCAGACCGCTCTCTCTCTTCTACAACAGAACATTATGAAATAGGGATACAAAACTGTTGTATAGAGAAATTTCGTATTCAAATTTACAGATAATATAATATATATGTATAGAATATATTTTTATATATTGTCGCTCGTCTATCGATATGATTCTCCACTAGGGTTTATATGATTCTCACCCACAATGAGTAAGTCTCTCTTGGATTTAAATAAATACTCAAATCGAGCCTGGCCCCGAAGTTCCCCCTGAGCCTGACTTGAACCAATCAGATTCACTCAGGTTATTAACCAGACAGCTTTATTTGAGGTATACATTAATACAGAGTAGTATAATACAGAGTATTAAATAATAGCTCATTCGTCCTGAAAGCTCGTGAGGACGTGGAGGGATCAATACTTGTGACATGAGACAACAGATATATTCCTTGTTCTGTGCAAACATTCTACATTCTAATAACAGAATGGCCTTTAACCTTGAGCTTCTTCTACAACACAGCAATTCTGTACTAGTGTTGTGTTCTATCATCTTTGTTCTTTGAAAATAACCACTTATGGCTTAAATCTAACATCCCCCCACTTTTTTTCTTCTAATATAAGCAAAATCCTTAAAGGGATCGTGTCATCAGAAAACATGTTTTTTCCAAAATGCATCAGTTAATAGTGCTACTCCAGCAGAATTCTGCACTGAAATCCATTTCTCAAAAGAGCAAACACATTTTTTATATTCAATTTTGAAATCTGACATGGGGCTAGACATTTTGTTAATTTCCCAGCTGCCCCCAGTCATGTGACTTGTGCCTGCAAGAAATGCTTTCTGGCAGGCTGCTGTTTTTCCTTCTCAATGTAACTGAATGTGTCTCAGTGGGACCTGGATTTTACTATTGAGTGTTGTTCTTAGATTTACCAGGCAGCTGTTATCTTGTGTTAGGGAGCTGCTATCTGGTTACCTTCCCATTGTTCTTTTGTTTGGCTGCTGGGGGGAAAAAGGGAGGGGGTGATCTCACTCTAAAGCTGGCCATAGATGCAAAGATCCAAACGTACGAATCATCGTACGATCGGACTTTCCCATCTCCCGACCCGCCACTAACCATTCAGATCAAAGTCTTACCAGTCAGATTAGTTAAAGAACAGATCAGCAATGTTCTGCCCCTGACAGCAATTGTACGAAACAGATTTTTTTATATTCAATTTTGAAATCTGACATGGGGCTAGACATATTGTCAATTTCCCAGCTGCCCCAAGTCATGTGCCCCAAGTCATCCTAAACATAGTTTACTGTGATATTTTAACATAAGTGTTCTAGTATAATAACATTGAACTATGGTTTATATGGGATAGTTTTTCATTTATGGAATGGTGTAAAAATGTGATATCTGAAAATGTTTTGTTTATATATCATGTATAATTTGGGACATGATTCTAGACCATGTGGAAGAGTGTCAGTACATGTTGCATAGTTCTACTATCAATCAACTATATTATTATCAATGTACCATCACTTTGAATTAATTACCCCTTTAAAACATTTATTGATATTGTTTGTTGTAACTGTAATTCCATCTCTAAGTACCATTCCACAATTCAGCTACATTTATCATATTTACTAATATATATATATATATATATATATATATATATATATATATATATATATATATATATATATATATATATATATATATATATATGTATATATATATATTTACAACCTATTTATTGTGGTTACTTTAAATATGATGATGATGATTAATAGTTTTACAACAAACGGCTTTTGTTGACATCAAGATATTGTAATTAATTATATTTTTGCAATCTATTTCATTTCAAAGTTTTTAATGGAAAGGGTTAAGGGAAAGCATTGATCACTAGTGACTGTGAAGCACAAGCAGACCATTATCAGGGTAATGTTAACAACTTCTTCTATTACTTATGTGGAACCACCTTTACTTACATTCTTCTATTCTTGGCTGAATCTTTTTGACTGGCACATGGGCATGTTTGTTTAAAAATCTACCAGACAGATTAAAGGGATACTATCATGGGAAAAAATTTTATTTTCAAAATGAATCAGTTAATAGTGCTACTCCAGCAGAATTCTGCACTGAAATCCATTTCTCAAAAGAGCAAACAGATTTTTTTATATTCAATTTTGAAATCTGACATGGGGCTAGACATTTTGTCAATTTCCCAGCTGCCCCTGGTCATGTGACTTGTGCCTGCACTTAAGGAGAGAAATGCTTTCTGGCAGGCTGCTGTTTTTCCTTCTCAGTGTAACTGAATGTGTTTCAGTGGGACATGGGTTTTTACTATTGAGTGTTGTTCTTAGATCTACCAGGCAGCTGTTATCTTGTGTTAGGGAGCTGCTATCTGGTTACCTTCCCATTGTTCTTTTGTTTGGCTGCTGGGGGGGGAAAAGGGAGGGGGGTGATATCACTCCAACTTGCAGTACAGCAGTAAAGAGTGATTGAAGTTTATCAGAGCACAAGTCACATGACTTGGGGCAGCTGGGAAATTGACAATATGTCTAGCCCCATGTCAGATTTCAAAATTGAATATAAAAAAATCTGTTTGCTCTTTTGAGAAATGGATTTCAGTGCAGAATTCTGCTGGAGCAGCACTATTAACTGATTCATTTTGAAAAAATAATTTTTTCCCATGACAGTATCCCTTTAAGGTGGCCATACACGGAGCGATGTCACCAAACGAGCGGATCTCTCCCCGATATGCACACCTTGAGGTGGGCAATAACGGGCTGATCCGATCGTGGGCCCTGGGGCCCAACGATCAGATCCTAACAAATGGTAACGGGCGGTCGGATCGCCGGACCGCATCAACGAACAGATGCGGCCGCGATCCGACTGGATTTTTAGTCCCATCCGATCGAGATCTGGCCGACTTTCGGCCAGATCTCGATCGGGGAACCCCGTTGGGGGCCCCCATACACGGGCCAATAAGCTGCCAACTCGGTCTGTCGGCAGCTTTTATCGGCCTGTGTACGGCCACCTTTACACTGTCAGCTGTCAGTTAGTTAATACTGTGCTGGAGGAGGACAGCTGAATGTCTACAATTTTTTAACTGAACCAGCAGTCTTTCTATATAAGAAAAGACTTATATTTATTCACCATTGGGATACAGTAACCAGACTGTCCTCAATTTTCATGCATCTATTATCTATAAATGGCCTGCCACTTATTCATTTAACATGCAACAAGACAATGGGTTACAAAAGGAATAGTTAACAAGACAAGGGTTATAAAAGCTTCTGTGCTGCCTGGCGAAACAGTACTTTTAGATATATCATTCCTTAGACCAGGGATCCCCAACCTTTTGAACCTGTGAGCAACATTCAGAAGAAAAAGGAGTTGGGGAGCAATACAATCATGAAAAATTTTCTTACGGTGCCAAATAAGGGCTGTGATTGGCCATTTAATAGCCTCTATGTGGATTATCAACCTACATTGAAGCTCTGTTTGGCAGTACACCTGGTTTTTATTCAACCCGAAACTGGCCTCCAAGCCTGGAATTCAAAAATAATCACCTGCTTTGAGGCCACTGAGAGCAACATCCAAGGGGTTGGAGAGCAACATGTTACTCATGAGCTACTGGTTGGGGATCACTGCCTTAGACTAATAATATCTTCACTGGGCTGTGAACCTTGTGGTACTATTCTATCTCGAGGTTTAAAAAGAAACTTATTTACCAAGAGCTGAGATGATCAATCCTCATGTGATCAGAACCACAGGACCGGAACGAAGACCCCATAAATGGACGAGCCCCCATAAATGTCATAAGTAAGTCTCTCTTGGATTTAAATAAATACTCAAATCGAGCCAAAGTTCCCCCTGGGCCTGACTTGAACCATTCAGATTCACTCAGGTTATTAACCAGACAGCTTTATTTTAGGTATACATTAATAGAGTAATATAATACAGAGTATTAAATAATAGCTCATACGTCCTGAAAGCTCGTGAGGATGTTGAGGGAACAATTAGCAATACAACAGATGACTATTTAACCATTTCTTCTTCAATGGGGCTGATCCAGAGGCATCCAATCATCATACTTGTTTTAGCATAACTGTGTCACTATTTCCATCTTAGCGACAGACTCACAGTCTCAGTACAAAAGCCAAATAAGGTCCATCTACTGTGTCAGCTCAGTTTCCAGAATGGTATCTATGCTGTAGTTTCTGAAACTATGTCTTTCTTGGCCTTGCACTATTCCTTGTTCTGTGCAAACATTCTACATTCTAATAACAGAATGGCCTTTAACCTTGAGCTTCTTCTACAACACAGCAATTCTGTACTCGTGTCATGTTCTATCATCTTTGTTCTTTAATAATAACCGCTTATGGCTTAAATCTAAAATCCTGATAGCTACAAAAACTACTCGGCATATATCCTCACTAATTTTTAGGTGGAAGGTTTTTTCCTAAGGATAACAGTGAGCCGAGGTGGGGACGTGTCCCTCAAAGCTTGTGTCTGTAACCCCTTGTGAGTAATAAAGCTGGTCGGTTTCGGGCAAAAAGTCCTGATTCATTGGCTATGCGGGCAGTTACTGGGTACTCGGCAAAGGTGTGAGCTTGATCCTTCCCACTCACCTTAATGGTTCTTCCAGGTTTTACATTTTTTTGGGAAGATTCAGCACAGGAGTGACGTCACTTCAGGGCAAATGTGACGGCACTTCCGGTTTTGTGTGTCCCCTGGGTTGGAAGGTTAGTTGGCCTATTGCGGGTTGGGTAGAGGGAGCATGCGGGTCCAATTGCGGGTTTAATAAAAAGGGACCAGTGCAGGGCTCTCATGGTGTTTGATCAGTCAGGTTAGAAAGTTTCTGTCCGATAACCATAATATCTCCGCATGTATTGCCTATCTGATGATATCAGTGGACATTGTCACTACTATTGTCAGACATAATGTTCCTACAATTGCTGCCTTTCAATTAAAGGAAAACTATACCTCTTAAACAATGTACTGTAGGTCTCTCTAAAAAAATATTGCATAAAACAGCTCACTTGTAAAACCCTGCTTCATGTAAATAAATCATTTTCATAATAATATATTTTTTAGTAGTATGTGCCATTGGGTAATCATAAATAGAAAATTGTCATTTTAAAAAATAGGGGCCGCCCACTGGGATCCTACGATTTATGGTGCACACAAACAAACCATACATGTTAGGTCACATGAGCCAATTAACAGACAGAGTTGTGTCTTTTGCTTCCTCACTTCTTCCTGTTACAGTTAGAGCTGCAGTATTTCTGGTCAGGTGATCTCTTCCTGATACAGTTAGAGCTGCAGTATTTCTGGTCAGGTGATCTCTTCCTGTTACAGTTAGAGCTGCAGTATTTCTGGTCAGGTGATCTCTTCCTGTTAGTTAGAGCTGCAGTATTTCTGGTCAGGTGATCTCTTCCTGATACAGTTAGAGCTGCAGTATTTCTGGTCAGGTGATCCCTTCCTGTTATAGTTACAGCTGCAGTATTTCTGGTCAGGTGATCTCTTCCTGTTACAGTTAGAGCTGCAGTATTTCTGGTCAGGTGATCTCTTCCTGTTACAGTTAGAGCTGCAGTATTTCTGGTCAGGTGATCTCTTCCTGATACAGTTAGAGCTGCAGTATTTCTGGTCAGGTGATCGCTTCCTGTTATAGTTACAGCTGCAGTATTTCTGGTCAGGTGATCTCTTCCTGTTACAGTTAGAGCTGCAGTATGTCTGGTCAGGTGATCTCTTCCTGTTACAGTTAGAGCTGCAGTATATTAATTTTTGGTGTATAGTTTTCCTTAAATGAACATAACAGTTCCTTCTTTTTCCTACTTTATTTTAATGTGAATGGTTAGTGGTACTTTGGGAGATTGCAACGCACGATTGTTCATTGGACATAAGGATATATCTGCCCGTCTATGGCCGGCTTAAAGCTTCGGATTTTGTTGTGTCCCCCCTTGGTATTGGCCAATGTCCTCATTTTCCAGTAAAAGTGGCATTGTCATCAGTGAGGTTTACCCCAAACCAATATGTGTGAGCAGATGGGCTATGTCGGGCGTGGGATCTTGTCCTTTATGCTCAACCCCCTACAGTTTGATAATATCATTATTACTCGCTGCTAAGGAAGTCTGGAATGTATTTAGCAGCTATCTGGTTGCTAGGCTCCATATTGCCCTTGCAACCAAGCAATGGTTAGAAGAGAATTTGAGCATGCACAAGAAAGGCCAGAATAAAAAGATATAAGTATAAATAGTAACAATAGACTTGTAGCCTCACAGAGCAATTGCTTTTTCATTGCTGGGGTCAGTGACCCCAAATTCAAAGTTGGAAAAAGTCAAAAAAGTTTAAAAAAAGGCCAATTGAATTTGCCATTCATAATAAAAGTTAACCAAATGGGTAGTTCCTCTTTCAATGGTGTTTTCTCCGCCGCAAACGGTGCTGCCCAACCAAAGCAAAGGGAGGATGAGTGTCAGCTCCTGCCATTGGGAGCATCATTTCCCCTCGTCAATCAGGGAACCGGCAGTTCCAGCTGAGCAGGTGGCAGTTCCAGAACCAAGCAAAATACAATTGGGATTGTTTAGCCTGAGTTCTTTCACCCCCAAGTGCCTACAAACCACTGAACAGGATTGGAGAAAAGACTTATCTGAGGCCCAAAAAGTTCAGGAATCCATTGGAAGGTGTGGAAATGTTTTATTTGCCAAGGGCTGCATTTGGCAATGCATTCTGTCTGCAACAGAATTCATTACCGGTGTAGAATCCGTTATCCGGAAGCCCGTTATCTAGAAAGCTCCGAATTACGAAAAGGCCATCTCCCATAGACTCCATTTTATCCAAATAATCCAAATTTATAAAAATGATTTCCTTTTTATGTGTAATAATAAAACAGCAGCTTGTACTTGATCCCAACTAAGATATAATTAATCCTTATTGGAAGCAAAACCAGCCTGTTGGTTTTAGTTAATGTTTACATGATTTTTACCTTAGACTTAAGGTATGAAGATCCAAATTATGACAAGATCCGTTATCCGGAAAACCCCAGGTCCCAAGCATTCTGGATAACAGGTCCCATACCTGTACCAAATTGGTTTGGTGACCACTGTAAAGTCCTGGGTTACAATTCAAAAAGCTTCGGTGCCTATGGCTTGTAGACAATATGGAAGAATGCTGAAGAACTGCAGCTATTCATCCCTGAAATACACTTTTCCAGCTTCACAAAACATTCTTCTCCCATTTGAGTCTTGAGACACTAATGGAAACAAGATATTTTTGATATACATTTTTTTTTTTCTTCCAAACCCCTTTTTTGTCACCTCTACAAATATCGGCGAAGTGGTTTGAGGGCGGCTGCTGGTTTAGGATGTTATTCCCTGCTTCCACAAATTCCTACTTTCAACGAATGCACACAGGCCGAACTGTGCCGCCATGAATAGCGTGTCTGTGGCCGACATACTTGTGGGCCTTCTGGGTTATATCCCAGAATAAATAGCTTGCTTTCTTAAGAGGAAAATAACTTTTGCTTTTTTTTTTCTTTAACTTTTTCTTTTAAACTTCTCAAGAACGAGCCCGCGGTGCAGCAACGTGTTCCGGAACTTGGTGTTGGAGTTCCACGTTGGGCTCAATCACCTTTTATCCTGACCATCACTGATTCACCCTCAGTTAAGTTTCTTGCGTTTATTATTTCACCTGTAAAGATGCCTAAGATCTTTGCGCGTTGCACCAGGTGCTCGCAGGCTTTTTAATAAAGTTGGCCATACACAGAGAGATCTGCTTGTTTGGTTGGGTTTTGCCAAACGAGCATATCTCTCCCCAATATGCACATATGAGGTGGGCAATATCGGGCTGTTCTGATTGTGAGCCCTAGGGCCCAACGATCGGATCATAACGATCGGTCAGATCGCGGGACCGTATCAACGAACAGATGTGGTCCGCAATCCAACGGGATTTTTAGTCCCGTCAGATTGACATCTGCCCGATTTATAGGCAGATATCGATCGGGGAAGCCCGTCGGGCCCGTACATGGGCCAATAAGCTGCTGACTCTGTCTGTCGCCAGCTTTTATCGGCCCGTGTATGGCCACCTTTAGCCAAGCAAAGTTTGGAAGATGTGATCAGATCTTCTCATTTGGAAGGTCTTTACCCCGATTAGGCCACCAACGTGGTTGGCCAAATTGGGATCATGATAGGGACCTCTGGAGACCAGTTAGGAGAGGACCTTATCAAAGTGCCAGTTCTTTCAAACCTGCCCAATTGATATCTAACCGGACGTTCAGAGAAACCCATACAGTGGTTGAGCTGCCATCTTTTCTCAGCCCATGAATGGGCACCTTAAGTCATCTGATCTTCCTGAAAGTATGGGAGAAAATCCCTCCTAAACAGTGTGAAAATCTATAAGTTCTTGCCCCAAAAGACTTAAAACTTCTAATTCTGCTAAAGGGGACGCTACAGAATATTATATGGTGCAACATTGTAGATGGTGAATATTTATGCAAATTAAAATATTTTAGGAATTTGCTATTTCTCTAAAGGTTTTTTTTTTGTTCTAACCTTTGTTAATAATGTCACATCCAAGAAAACTCATATGGAGAATCGCTGCTTCGAAATATCCCTGATGGCAAAATCTCAGTGTAGGATTTATTAGCGATCAAGAGAATTGGTTAGTAGTCATTTCAGCTTTAGGAGGGATGATCTGCTTCACTTTAGGCATTAAGACCCAGCAGAGCACGAGATTATTACTTACTGAGAAATATTATGTTATCCCCCTCCAAATATTGGCTCAAGCTCACATGGGGCTGGCTGCCTGGTGAGCGAGGCGTGGAAATGTGCTGAAGTGAGATATGTTCTTGGAAAATGGGTGTCCACCGACTTTTAGGTTTTTCAGACTTCCGTCGGCTGTTGGACTACAGATCCCATCATTCTTAAGCAGCCATATCAGGCTAGAGGCTTAATATGAAGTATTTTCCCAACCCCACTTAGGTTCCTGTGTTTATTTCAGTGATGCATCAGCCCTTTAAATGTCATGTGTTATATGTTTACAGCCAATGGATGTTGGGGAAAGTTGTAGACAGCCAAATACATTGCCCCCCATGATGCTGGCACTAGAGCAGTGATCCCCAACCAGTAGCTCGCGAGCAACATGTTGCTCTCCAACCCCTTGGATGTTGCTCTCTGTGTCCTCAGAGCAGATACTTATTTTTGAATTCCAGGCTTGGAAGCAAGTTTTAATTGCATAAAAACTAAGTATAGTACCAAGTAGAGCCTCTTGTAGGCTGCCAGTCCACATAGGGGCAACCAAATAGCCAATCACAGCCCTTATTTGGCACCCCAAGGGACTATTTTATGCTTGTGTTGCTCCCCAACTCTTTTTACATTTGAATGTTGCTCACGGGTAAAAAAAGGTTGGGGACCCCTGCACTAGAGGAAAGGAAAGACTGAGAAGACAAGACGCTGCCTGTAGTCATCTGATGATCTTTATTATTGGGAGACATGATGTTACAGCTCTACAGACCAACCGCAATAACACATGAAGGCCAAGGCAATGTGACCAGAGATGGTTGGTGGGTGGCATTACCCAGTGTCAGTTCATAGCCATCGTCAAGGTCGATTTGGAAGAGAACTAACAGAATAGAAAGATAATTAACCAAAAAAAAGTGATTATTGAAAAAGAAACATGTGCCATGGAAACTAGTTTCTGGGATGTTGGAACCAGTACTGAAGGAGTCTGTTGTATTTCTCAGTAACTTGCAGCACCCCTGATGCTGTTCTGGTATGTCGTCATCATCCTGCGACGCTAGATTGAGCAATTGTGCATTATGCAGCCCGAGGAACGAATGGTGAAAACCATAAAAACCCCTTTATTCATTTTACCTGCTGCTGTTCCCATATGCAGCCAATTTCCAGCACTTTTAGCCAAGATGGAAGCGTAGCCTAAGCATCAAGTGCTCTGCTCAACTGTCAGTTTCTGACGTCAAAGCCTGGAGTGGGTCTCAGCAGGGGTCTAACTGTCCCCACCTGCATGTAATGGTGGTGGTATCAATGAAGGAGGCATGACATTGCTCTAGTTACCTGCCACTCTGTATGTAGCCTATACCCTGCCGCTGGGGCCTGGCATATCTACAGAGACCAAGCTTGGAATGCAAATGAATTTGTTTTCAATCATTTAAAGTTTATTAGTGTAAATAATTGCTGCCAGATCCTTGCAATTAAGTGCTGCTTTCCAGGGCCGCCCGACTGCCGAGCCTCCTGTTGTATGCGAAGAAGAAGAAGAGGGAGGAGGAGGGCGACTGATTTGAAACAGAACGCACAAGTGATACTTTCAAACGTGAAACAGATGCTTCCTTCCCAGCCATTCCTTCCTTATTTTTGGCACCGACCACTGATTTTTTTTTTTTTTTTTTATCCCTTCTCCTCCTTGGAAATGTTTCCTGCTTTTTCACGTTGTAGAATATAGTGGAAAAGTTCTGTTCTGAATGTCTGAAAAAGGACGTTCCTATTCCTCGGAAGAAGCCGTTTCTCAGAAGCTCCGGTGGTGGAGGTAATTCCCGTGACTCAACTTTAATGTCGTGGCTGAGAAGTCTCGGGAAGGGGAGTTTGTTTGGGAAAGGGGCACTTGATCTTCCTGAGTCGAGACTTCGAGAGAGACCCTGCTCTGCTAAAGCAGTTTTTTTGGCTCTTTCTTCCTCGTTTCTGTTCTCTATCTTGGAAAGCGGTGGAGTCGGATTTGCAGACGGCGCTGTCAGAAAGGGGGTCCCTTAACTTTTCCAGGTTTGTCCTTTGACTTTGTGACCTGGAACTTTTTCTGTTTAGAGATCATGAATGTCATGGTATGTTGCAGCCTGCCGTAATGCTAAATTTTACTTTCTGGGCAGCTTTTGTACCTTTCATAGTTAGGAAACGTGTGACAATGTGGCTGTGTTGTTTTGAGAGTGACGTAGCTCTCTGAATGTAATGGGGTGCTCCAGCTTGATGCACTAGATGCTGCCCTGGATGGAAGGGAAAGTCGTAGCCTGTACAATGATCACATTTAACAGAGAGGACTTCTCCAGGCTTGGATTACCATCAGACCCTCTGATATATATAGGATCACAGCAGAACTAACAAATGCTAAGTCAGAGTAGGGTAATGTATTATGGGTTACATAATCCAAACATGTGCCTGACTTCAATAGAAGGCACCAGTTTCACCCTATGTTCAGTCACATCCAGCTAATTGTAGCGTCACTTTATCTGTCTGTTATCCAGCAACGTGGGTTCCAGCATCTCCGTTTTGTCTAGTCTCTTATGGGTCAACAACTCCTAGTTTTTTTCCTTATTCTGCTCATATTAAATACATAACCCTGTTGTGTTGTCATCACAGAAACGGGATATCATTTAATTGACAAAAACGCATCAAATGGATGATGGGCTTCTTGAAGTAAAGCAATCCCTAGGCTGTGTCCCCGAGTCTTAAGCTGGCCATAGATTTTTAAAAGATCTTTTCGTTATTGTTGGACCAAGATTATCTTGAAACGATCGTTTAAATGTACGATTTGTCCATCAACTAAAAAGACCATTTCAAGCCATGTTGTCTAGTTGAAGCCAGGAAAACTGAGGGGAGCTGCCGGCAAACAATTGGACAAAAGATAGATTTCACTGTGAGCGATGAAAATTTTCTAACTTGGCCGATCAATTTTCTCAATGATTTTGGACGAAAAATCAATCGCTTGATTCCCGCTAATCTCACGATAATTTGACGGATTGGTTGGATTGCACTGAAATCGGTTGTTCACCGAAGAAACGGCGGGCACCTTTAGATCTGACCCATGTCCATGCAGAGTGTACTTTCTGCTCTGTAATGTGTCGGAATAAGGGGAGGGCGGTTTGCTGGGAGAAAGAAGCAGTGTCAATCATTACTAAGGTGGGATATTAAAGAATTCTGTGCTGAGCCATACAGTAGTGTGTTTGGCCAGAAAATAAGCAGTTGCAGTCATTTTGGTTTAAGAGGTGACAATCCATTGAAAACGTGCGGAGTTGCTGGGAGAAAGAAGTGGCGTCAATCTATTACTAAGTTGTGATTGGGAAAGAAACTTGGGAAAAAACTGCTGATTCATATAGTAATGTGATTGGCTGGAAGGGAAGCTCTCACAGGCTTGGGGTGGCTTTGGGTGGGATAGGTTTGGTTTCAAGTAGTGCCAATCTATTAGAGATATCGGGGGTTGCTGGGAGGAAGAGGCAGTGTTAATCCATTACTAAGGTGTGATTGGGAGAGAAACTGTGACAATCCGTACAGTATTGTGTTGGGTTGGGGGTTGCTTCCGGTGAAGCAGTATCGAGCCATTAAATTGGCGCTGGGGTTGCTGGGAGTGAGAGGCGATGTCAATATATCACTAAGGTTTGATTGGTAGACAAACTGTGCTGATCCATACAGTAGTAGTTCAGCTTTGGTTTGAGTAGTGCAAATCAGTAAAAGAACTGGGGTGGTGGATTGCTGGGAGAAAGAAGCAGTTTCAATCCAATACTAAGATCAGGAGAGAAACTGTGCCAATTCATACCGTAATGTGTTTTGGGGGGTGGGAAGCAGTTGCTTTTAGTTAAGCAGTGCCAATTTGTTACATTTGGGGGGTTTCTGGGAGAAAGAGGTGGTACCAATCCATTACTAAGGTGTGATAGGGATTAGGGAGAGAAACTGTGCGGATTCTTACAGTATTGTGTGTTGGTGGGTGGGAAGCAATTGCGGAGTTTTCACAGTTGCTAGAAATGTTGTACATGATGTTTTGTGCTTCTGTACCAGCCCAAGGCAACCACAGCCCTTTAGCAGTAAAGATCTGTGTCTCCAAAGATGCCCCAGTAGCTCCCCATCTTCTTTTCTGCTGATTCACTGCACATGCTCTGTGCTGCTGTCACTTACTGAGCTTAGGGACCCACTCACAATATACAGTACACATAGAATAGAAATGTCACAATATAAGGCTGATTAGTAATTAATACAGATAATTACTACATGGCAGCACAGAAACCAGTGCAATTAGCATCAGAATTGAATAATCAGCAAACCTGTAGCATCAGCTTATATTACAGCCAGGGAAGCTCATTTTCTGCTGGATAATTAGTGACGAGCCCTAAGCTTAGCTTCTCAACAGCCAATCAGAGCCCACTGAGCATGTGAGTGTCACAGACACTTTCCAAGATGGTGACCCCCTGTGACAAGTTTGAAGTCCTGGATCATTGCTGCTATTGACAAGCTGAAACTTTAGCCTCGTGCAATAAGTTCAGTATATAAAATATGACATTTTTAGCCACATTCATTTTTAGGGTTTAGTTCTCCTTTAAGCAGTGCCAATTCATAGGATATGGGGGTTGCTGGGAGAAAGTGGTGTCAATCTTTACTAAGGTGTGATTGGGAGAGAAACTGTGTCCATACATTAGTGTGTTTTGGGATTAACTAATCAGTGCTGGTGTCTCATGGGCTTGTGGTTAAAGGATAGAGAGAAGCTTTTGCTGATCCATTATCTTCTTCTATTAGAGTGACTTATGGGGCAGAGAATCTGCTGATCCTTTAAAATAAATTGTTATGTGAGAGAACAGAAGGGCTGCGCTTAAGTGCCAGGGTTGTGATAGGTTCTACGTCAAGTTTTGGTTGAGAATATGATTCAGTAATGGGTTCAATTTAATACAGGCATGGGACCTATTATCCAGTATGCTCGGGACCTGGGACTTTCTGGATAACGGATCTTTCTGTGATATGGATCTCCTTAAGTCTACTAGAAAATCATATAAACATTAAATAAACCCAATAGGCTGGTTTTGCCTCCAATAAGGATTAATTATATCTTAGTTGGGATCAAGTACAAGCGACTGTTTTATTATTACAGAGAAAAATGAATTTTTAAAAAATTTGGATAAAATGGAGTCTATGGGAGTCTGTGGCCTTTCCATAATTTGGAACTTTCTGGATAACGGTTTTCCAGATAATGGATCCCATAACTGTACTGAAAAAACCCAGTTTTAGTCAAAACTAAATAGAGTTGAGATTAATGCTAACATAACTGACCTCACTCTCCAAATATTCAGTGATAAAACAATCTGAAATTCCTGGCCCAAGTCACTAAGGAAGGTGGGCTGCTGCACACTAGCACAGGCAAATGCAGCTCTTTCACCAAAACTTGCTTACATTGAATACAATTATATGAATTTTGCTTTTCTGTATCCTTGCACAGCAAGTTCAATTTGAGTATCCTAAAGAATTTATCATTTAGAAACAATAAATGCCCAAAGGGCTATTTAAGGCTTGGCTGGACTCTATAGGCCAATCAAGAGCTTTATTCAGATAGCAGATAAAAGATGGCTGAACACAACTCTCCTCTTCACAGTTATCCTAAGCACAAAACCCTTTTTACAAAGCATTTGTTTTTACCTGTGCGTGATAGAAGAAGCTAAATGTCAGGTCAAATGAAATATATATATATATAATATATATATATATATATATATATATATATATGTATGTATGTATGTATGTATGTATGTATGTATGTATGTGTATATATATATATATATATATATATATATATATATATATATATGTATGTATGTATATATATGTATGTATGTATATATATGTATGTATGTATATATATGTATATATATATATATATATATGTATATATATATATATATGTTTACTTGTCCTTTAATTCTCTTGTTGTTTTACATCACAAAGGTGCCAGATAAAAACAGATTATAATAAAACTGTTTGGCTACAGATTATTTAGGAATAGTGAAGGTTCTCCTGCTTTCATTGGCTACAGGTTTCTAGTGCTATGATTGGTTACAGACTGATTGCTGTCATTGGCTGCATATTAGTCTAACGTGTGAATGCTCAGATTGGCCGACAGGTTGGTTTCCAGCCTTCTGATTGGCTGCAGGATGTTCTCCCCATGGGATGTTTTAATTCCATGGCCGAGAACATCCTGCAGCCAACCAGAAGGCTGGAAACCAACCTGTTGGTCAATCAGAGCATTGACATTCACATGCCATGCTAGCTCCTCCCTCCTAGTAATAATTTATATCCCAGTAAGTTCCACTAACTAATATATATATATATATATATAATTTTTTTATTTTTTTTTTATTTATTTTTTTTGTATGAGGAAAGAGTTTTTCCCAGGCAGATATCACTATACAGAGGCACATGGTGCTCCGAGGAGAATAATTACAGTTTGTGCGGCATTTTCCCCCATTTTCTCCTCCCGAGTAACAACACAAAGGCAGCTTTGTAGCTCATGTTGGACTGGGAGCGGGTCCTGGTGCAAGGATTAGTGGTCACCTAGCAACAGAATCTTTGGTCACCTTGCCTGCGGCCCTGGCCACTCTTGGGAGCTTGCCCACAGCTCTATTAATCTATCCATCTATTCTGAAAGACTCCTTCTCATCGGAAGGCTCAATGGCCGGCCTGCTGAGCCCCTCTTCTTCATAAACTACATTACCCAGCATCCTCTGCCTGCCGCGAACTGTAGGTGGATGTTATTAGCTGTGATTTAGCTACAGCTTTGCAGAACTACGTTTCCCAGTATCCCAGCTGGAATATGGGATGTATGCAGCCTTCCTTATTTTAAATCTCTTTTATTTTTCAAGAACATATGCATTAACAAATGGTAAAGCATTCATAATTTTCAATACCAAATTCTCAATGGGAAAGGGAATATTATTATAGGGTAACATCAATATTGAATTGTTTCAGCCTTCCTTATTTTATCCTTTGGCCTATGTTGCATTAGTTCCATAATGGGGGGAAGGTGCAGCGTTATTTTCTGTTAAACAACGGTGCTGGGGCTTAGGCTTTCTTGGGGTATAAAATGTGCCTCTATGTATATTGCAAATACAACTCCCATAGACTCCATTTCATCAAAATAATACAAATTAAAAAAAAAAAAAAGATTTCCTTTTTCTGTGTAATAATAAACCAGTCGCTTGTACTTGATCCCAACTAAGATATAATTAATCCTTATTGGAAGCAAAACCAGCCTATTGGGTTTATTTAATAGTTATATGATTTTCTAGTAGACTTAAGGTATGAAGTTCCAAATTATGGAAATATCTGTTATCTGTAAAACCCCAGGTCCCGAGCATTCTGGATAACAGGTCCCATACCTGTACAGAGATTGGCAAATGGATATATTCTGTCCCGTAACACTTTGGAAATGAAACAATATGGCACCTCCTACACACAGATTGCCCTTGCCCTCGCCGCTGCCTCTTTATAACACACAGTTTGTGAGCCAGTTGACCTGTATGTACTCCCCGCAGCCTGTACTGCAAGCAGATGCCCCTTATTACGTTACACAGGAAGGAAGCATTCACTAATTGTGTTACTTTGTGTCATTCAGTGTGCTGAACCCATTGAGCTTTCCCATATGTTATCTTCTGTTTCATGCAGAATACAGGCCTAGAGTGTATAGACTTCCTCAGTCCCCTCATTTAGTTTAGACCTTGTAGTCATTCCAGATACAGTCACTGTGATGCACATGCCCTACTATACACTTTACACAGAAGCTAATGACATATGGGAATGCTCAAATGGGTTCAGCACACTGAATGACACAAAGTAACACAAGAAAGAGTACTTTACAAGAAAGAGTACTATTCTAAGCACTTTTGCAATGTATATTCATTATTTTTAATTCCAAGATATTAAGGGATACATGTACTGTTAATATAAATGAATTGTGTTACAACAGCACCACCTGCTGGTCAGTTTCCCACCAGTCTGACCAGCAAGTAGTCAAGGAAGTTGTCAGGAGAAAGAAAGAGGCTGCTCTGTTGTTCTTCTGCTTAGGAAAGATGTGAGAAAGGTTTCTAATTTTATTCCTAAGCAGAAGAACATCAGAGCAGCCTCTTTCTTTCTCCTGACAACTTCATTGACTACTTGGTGGTCAGACTGGTGGGAAAAAATTTAATTTCCCTTGTTTGTTACCTTGATCAGTAGTCTTTAGAGGCCTTGTTTTTTAAGGATATGTAAACCTTAAAAATAAGTGAAATTTCTGGCGATCTATCTGAAACCAACTAGTTATTTGAAGGCGAGCCACCTCTTTAAGGGTAATAAACAGATGTGACTGTTCCTTTAAATCCATAGTATTTGATGTGTGGTCATCTGGTTGTTTTTTTGAACCACAGCACCTAGTGTGGGAGCAAGGCATGCTGGGAGTTGTAGTCTAACCACACCTTATCCTTCCATTAGCATATTCAATCTTAATTCAGCATTTTATCCTCCATGATAAATTATAAACAGAGGACGTACGAGTGTTGCCATAACTGGGGCTTTGGATGCTGGGGAAAGTCTTTTCTGTCATGTACAGATAGGGGCTTCCATGAGTATGTGCAGGGCAGCCATCGGGGGGGACAGGGGGGAGAGTTGTAGGGGGCCCCGAGGGTAAGGGGGGCCCTGCCATGCCACACTTACTTGATTAGCCAGGCCCCCCATCTTTCTGAGAGCTGCTGACTTCGAGAAGGCATGAACGTTTAAGGGGCCCTGGCCACCAATTTTTCTTTTCTCATGTGGGGTCCTAGCCACCAATGGGGGGCCCTGGCCACAAATGTTTTTTCATGGGGGGCCCTGACCACCAATATCTTATTATTTTTTATTAACATGTGGGAACCCTAGCCACCGATATTTCTTTTGTTTTTTTTACTGTGTGGTGGACCTGTGGGGAGGTCGGACCTGAAGGTGGGGCTTGTGGTGGGTGCAGCCCAGGGGGCCCAGGAAATTTTGTCGTATGGGGCCCTGCGATTTCTGATGGCGGTCCTGAGTATGTGGCACCTTCTCTTCCACCTCTAATGTATTTGCTATTTCTCTTGTCTGACAGGTTTATTAGAAATGAGCTTATAAGGGATAATGTACCCCCTACTGTTAATGATAAGGATATTAGAAGTCACTGAGGGGTTGTTCTGTGACCATATAAAGACACAAGGCTGCAGGCTGAGTTAAACAGGGAACTCTGAGTATCACTCATGTATTATAAGGGATAATGTACCCCCTACTGTAAATGATAAGGATATTAGACGTCACTGAAGGGTTGTTCTATGACCATATAAAGGCACAAGGCTGCAGGCTGAGTTAAACAGGGAACTCTGAGTATCACTCATGTATTATAAGGGATAATGTACCCCCTACTGTAAATGATAAGGATAATAGACGTCACTGAAGGGTTGTTCTGTGACCATATAAAGGCACAAGTGCTGCAGGCTGAGTTATACAGGGAACTCTGAATATCACTCATGTATTATAAGGGATAATGTACCCCCTACTGTAAATGATAAGGATATTAGAAGTCACTGAGGGGTTGTTCTGTGACCATATAAAGGCACAAGGCTGCAGGCTGAGTTATACAGGGAACTCTGAGTATCACTCATGTATTATAAGGGATAATGTACCTCCTATTGTAAATTATAAGGATATTAGAAGTCACTGAGGGGTTGTTCTGTGACCATATAAAGACACAAGGATGCAGGCTGAGTTATACAGGGAACTCTGAGTATCACTCATGTATTATAAGGGATAATGTACCCCCTACTGTAAATAAGGATATTAGAAGTCACAGAGGGGTTGTTCTGTGACCATATAAAGGCACAAGGCTGCAGGCTGAGTTATACAGGGAACTCTGAGTATCACTCATGTATTATAAGGGATAATGTACCCCCTACTGTAAATGATAAGGATATTAGAAGTCACTGAGGGGTTGTTCTGTGACCATATAAAGGCACAAGTTATACAGGGAACTCTGAGTATCACTCATGTATTATAAGAGATAATGTACCCCCTACTGTAAATGATAAGGATATTAGAAGTCACTGAGGGGTTGTTCTGTGACCATATAAAGGCACAAGGCTGCAGGCTGAGTTATACAGGGAACTCTGAGTATCACTCATGTATTATAAGGATCAGGTGCCAGGCACACAACTCCAAGGCGAATGCTGTTTTATATTGGGGTCAGTTAGGTATTTGTTATTTATTATGCATCAGTTTCATAAGTGACATCACAAAGCACAATTTATAATGGTAGTTAAAGGGGTGGTTCATGTTAATTTTCAGTATGTTCTAGAATGGCCAATTCTAAGCAACTTTTCAATTGGCCTTCATTTTCTTTTTTATAGTTTTTGAATGATTTCTCTTCTTCTTCTGACTTTTTCCTGCTTTTAAATGGGGTTCTATGACCCCATCTAAAAAAACAAATGCTCTGTAAGGCTACAACTGAATTTTACTCCTCTTTCTAGTCAGTTCTCTCCTATTCATATTCCAGTCTCTCTTTCAAATCGGTGCATGGTTGCTAGGGTCATTTGTTCATAAAGGGAAAATATACCCTCCATTTTTTTGAATGAGCTCATTCAGTTGGGCTTTTGTTGAAAAAGTCCATCATTTAAAAAAAAAAAAAAAGTGGGTATATTTTCCCTTTAATTCTGAGAGTCCATGTTGTTCTTGGCAGCTGCTGTAGTTTCTCAGAATTACCAGCAGGGGTCCCATTCCCAATACGTATTCTGCTATACTGAGTTCTGGAAGCGCCATCTACTGGTGACTACTGGTAGAGAAACAATACAAATTCTCCGTTAAGCAGTTGCAAGGGATTTGGAGAGAGACGGCTCTTTCCCTGCCAAACTTGTGGCGTCACTGGCTAAGAATCTGAGCAGAAGTGAGAAATGTTCTATTTTTATGTAAGAAAACAGAGCAGAGAGCAGTGTGAGTAATGGGTAGATCTGTGCTCTGCTCAAACCTGTGTGCTGGGTCCAAGCCCAGACTGGCAATCTGTGGGTTCTGGCAAATGCCAGAGGGGCTGCTATAAGGTCCCATAGAAAGTCAGTATTTAGTGGGCTGGTGGAGCTGATTGGGCCTCTGTGTATCTGAAATGCCAGGGCCTATTTTAATTCTCAGTCCGGACCTGGCTGGGTCCAGGGCCGCCATCAGAAATAGCATACCTCCCGACATATTGGAAGTAAAAAGAGGGACAAAAATGTTTTTCCGCACGTAGCGCAGCAATTTTTTTGACCACACCCCTTTAGGTGGCCACACCCCCTAATTACCATGTTTGTTTTACAAAATTTGGCAAGTTATGAAAGTTTGAAAATATTTCTCCTTATCTAAACTGTTTTTTTGTGTCTCAAAATTGTTACAAAGTATCTTATTTGCACCTGTTGGCTGTTCTGGGTTCTCTGCTAAAAGCCAATTAAGTGAGAAACTTTGTTTCTTTTTCTGGCTGTTCAGTGCAGAGAAAAGAGGGACTTTCCAGTACAAATGAGGGACAGCAGGTTGAGCTGTCAAAAGAGGGACTGTCCCTCCGAAAAAGGGACAGTTGGGGGGTATGGAAATAGCAGGGCCCCATATGACAAAATTTCCAGGGCCCCTTGGGCTGCGCCCACTACAAGCCCCACCTACAGGTCCGCCCTCCCCACCCCATAGGTCCACCCCCCACCACACCGTTAAAAAAAAAAAAAAAAGATTGGTGGCTAGGGTTCCCACATGTTAATAAAAAATAAAAAAACATTTGTGGTCAGGGCCCCTCCATTAAAAAAAACATTTGTGGTCAGAGCCCCCCATAAAAAACATTTTTGGTCAGGGCCCCCCATTAAAAAATATTGATCGCTAGGACCTCACATGGTAAGAAAAAAAAAATGAGTGGCCAGGGCCCGCCCACGTTATAGGAAAATTGGTGGCCAAGGCCCCCCTTAAACGTCCATGTAAAAAAACTTCCCCCCCCCAGAAGTTTAAAATAGAATGGTGCCCAGGGCCCCACCACACAACAGGGAACACAAAAGGTTACCTTTCGGGGGGCCCTGCCATGTTGCACTTACTTCATTAGTGTGGCCCACCTGCTGTCAGTGAGCTGCCAACTACAGAAGGGAGGAGGGGAGCACAGGTGGCTGCATCTTCTTCCAGTGACAGCATTTTCTTCCCTTATTGGTCACAGAATTTCAAGTCCCGTTAAAGCTGCATGGTGATTGGATGAGCTGGAGGGGAAGTTTAAACCTCAGCTATCCAATCCCTGAGCAGCTCAACCGGGACTTAAACTCTGTGACCAATAAGGGGAAGTAATGGACAGAAGATACCTCCCCCTGTGCTCCCGCCCTGCTTTCTCGAAGTCGGCAGCTCTTAGAAAGCAGGGGGGCCCGCTCAGATAAGTGCGACGTGGCCAGGCCCCCCTTACCCTGGGGGCCCCCTACGACTCTCCCCCCCTGATGGCTGCCCTGCCTGGGTCTGTATCCCCCATCCTGTACTCTGCACTTAATCATAAACACATAGACATGCTGCTTCCCTCGAGAGACTCCACCATCTGCTTCATATACACCGAACAAGTTCTGATCCGCCAACTCTATGAAAGAAATAAATATCCAGCCATAGGAAGAAATGCAGATTCAGCACCTACTGTGTTTTTAGAGTGGCCTCTAATCTGCCTCAGGGCTGCGCAAATGGAAAAAGAAATAATTAAGTTTAAGTCTTTAACATTCCTTTAACTCTGTAAAAGAAAGGTTTCTCCGTGTTATTGCAGAACTACAACTCTCGGGATTTTTCAGAGCAAGACTCTGGGTATGTGAGATTTAGGTAAATGTACTGGGGTGCAAGTGGTTGCAACGTTGCTGCCAGTAAAGGTTGATCTCTGGTCCTGTACTTGCACAATGGGGAAATAGGTTCAGAGAGAAATAGCTAGAATCTCAGCTGCCATAAAGCAGGACAGGACTGCTGCTTACAATGGGGATCAGATAGGATCTGTGCAGCCACTGGGACAGAATGCTCTGTTATACAGATAGCTAGAATCTCAGCTGCCATAAAGCAGGACAGGACTGCTGCTTACAATGGGGATCAGATAGGATCTGTGCAGCCACTGGGACAGAATGTTCTGTTATACAGATAGCTAGAATCTCAGCTGCCATAAAGCAGGACAGGACTGCTGCTTACAATGGGGATCAGATAGGATCTGTGCAGCCACTGGGACAGAATACTCTGTTATACAGATAGCTAGAATCTCAGCTGCCATAAAGCAGGACAGGACTGCTGCTTACAATGGGGATCAGATAGGATCTGTGCAGCCACTGGGACAGAATGTTCTGTTATACAGATAGCTAGAATCTCAGCTGCCATAAAGCAGGACAGGACTGCTGCTTACAATGGGGATCAGATAGGGATTTTTATTTAAAATTAAAAACAATACAAATGATAACAAAATCAAAGCATATCAAAATGACACTATATTACAATATGTACATTATTTACAAAGAATTTGACCAAGAGAAATCAAAGTTCATCCAATTTTTTTCATTCATGCTTTTTTTCTGAATCTCATTCACCTTAATAAACACAATTTCCCTTAAGATTTTTTATATTGTTTGGTCTGTTGATTCATTTTCTTTCCCAAAAGTTTTCATACATCGGATATTCCATAAATGATATCGAATGACTGACATTATAATAAAAACAGTTTCATGGTTAAAGCGGTGCTTCCTATGAATGATCCCATAGGCTCTTTCTGCATAGTCATTAGCACATATATTATAAATACCCAACACCTTCAGTACACCCTCATATAAACGATTTGACACAAAACAATCCACCAAAAAGTGCTCTTGACTCTCCTCCACCCCACACCCCCAGGGACACTCTTTTCTTACATGACTTAGATATTTCATGTTGCCCCGTACATACAGCTTGCCCTGCAGTGTCAGCCAGGAGTTATCAAATAGCTTTGGGGGGAGTCTCATACTGTTTAGATCAAGTCCAAAATTGTGAAAGTCCCGGTTAGTGTGTTCCAAAGTCCAGCAAAACCACAGTCGGGCTCTCCTCTTCCCGTTTAAAAGATAAATTCAATAAAATGAGTTGCTGTGTTCCTCAAACGACAAGTTGTTGAGGATGGAACAAAACAGGTAAAATAATATAGTGTAGTATTTCTTTTTAAAATAATTTAAACACCCTTGTGTTATTAAGTGATTGACTTAGTGATATTACACTTCCAAGAAACAGTGACTATACGCGATGCACTTAGTATATATTGCATAAGTTGCCACAATCATTCATGTGAATTTTTAAAGGATCGTGTTACTGTGTTGACGATTGTGCAACTTCCAAAACATAAATAGTGACTTAGTGTGCGTTAATTAAACACATAATATTGTGAAAACCATATCGCTGTGTTAACAATTTTAGTGAAAGTAAATTTGCTTATTAAGCCAGGTGAATTAAGGAAAATGAATAAAGGTGATAATTAGGTTCAAATAATAGTCCCCCAAAAAGCAGCAGGAGCCTCTAGTGGTATATTATACTCACAAGAGGGAATTTAATTCCGAGCAGTGTAATTAACTCTTTCTTCAATATGGATCTTCTTGAATCCTTAGATATTTTAGTATCTCCTCCAGGGTTTTGCTGGTACAGTCTCTTATAGCCAGTGGGACAGTAAAGAAGAAGGTTAGTACCCTGGCATAGATTTGTTTCCTTGGGGTTGATGTTATTTCTGCTGCCCCAATGCCCCACCTCTTTATCAGTTTAAGGGCATGTGCAATGTGTGGTGGGAAATAGCTCTGTCTTACACGGACCTCTTTCGCCCTACCGCCCTGCAGCCAGTCCATGATAAAAGACGATGCCCAAGACCTGATACAACTTTCCCACAGGGAGCTTGTTCTTTGAGTCAGACCCCCAAAGTTAAACTTTAGGAACATGACACCAAAGAAGGTCACAGGACAGACCATCCCCAAACCTCCCTCTTTCCTCTGCAGGAACGTTACCCCTCTTTTGACTGGGTTTAGCCTATTCCCCCAGATCATCTGGAAGAATAAGCTATAGACTCGAGCATAGAAAGATTCTGGCAAAGGGAACACACAGGACACATACAAGAACAACGGGATCAGAAAAGTCTTGATAAGGTCAACTCTTTCCCTATAGGTCAGCTTCCACCCTTTCCAACGCTGAACTTTTGCCAAACCGGTATCCAACTTCTCTTCCCAATTTAGCCTTGCATTATCTTCCCTCCCAAATTTAACCCCAAGTATTTTAACCTGAGAGGAGGCAACAGGGAAAGTTCTCAACTCAAAACTGGGCTCTTCCTCCAGACTCCACAAAGCTTCCGACTTTTCACTATTGACCAGAGACCCTGAGGCCTCTGAGTAGCTTCTGATGCAACAGGAGACTCTCTCCACCTCTTCAGGCTTTGAGATAACCACTGTCACATCATCCGCGTAGGCCACCAACCTCAGGCGCTGACCACTGGGTGCACAGATACCCTCCAAGTTACCTCCCTGCAGCGACCTAAGAAATGGATCTAACGCAAACGCATACAGCAAAGAACTCAGAGGGCACCCCTGTCTTACTCCTGCCCCAACCTGGAAATCTTCACCCTGCCAACCGTTAATCAGTGGGAAGCTTCTCGCCCCTTTGTACAAAACTTTTATCCAACTAATGAATTGACCCGGGATACCGTATTTAGACAAAACAGCCCATAGGTACTGGTGATTCACCCTATCAAAGGCTTTTGACTGATCCAGACACAGAAAATATTTCCCCCACCTGTGAGCTTTGCATAATTCCAGAGCCTCTCTAATGGTAAAGACAGCTCCAAAAATGCTCCGCCCCTTCACCGTGCAGAACTGACAGTCAGACAATAAAGTGCTTGAAAATAAACTTAAACGAAAGAAAATTAATCTTTGCGAGAATCTTTCTATCTGTATTGAGCAGGGCAATCGGCCTCCAGTTCTCAATATGCTTCTCGTCCTTACCTTTTGACAGCAAAATCAAAGAGGAAAACTGCATAGATGGTGGGAGGTCTCCTTCCTGTAAACAACAGTTAAACACCTCAACAAGTGCCGGGGCCAACAGATCTTTAAAGGTCTTATAGAATTCTGATGTTAAGCCATCCGGACCTGGAGCTTTTTCTTATTCTGCAGACTCTCTATCGCCAACTTTACCTCCTCCTCCGTGATTTTAGCCGTCAATGGGGAAAAATCCAAATTATGTGTGTCAGGCCCTGGGGTCGTCTCTAAGAAAGCTGTCATCCTTTCCCTCTCCAAAGTTCTCTCCCCAAACAAAGCAGCATAGTAGGATCTCACGACTTCCAGTATTCCCTCCCTTGTCTTTTGCTCTTTACCCTGGAAGTCAATGAGACCACTCACCAGTTTCCTTTTAACTGACTCTTTACAGTTCCTAAAAGGATCTGGGGAGATTTTTGTCCCAGAATCCCTCTCAAGAACCAGAGACCTCTGGCGGCTGTACTGATACTGCTTCATTTGGTTCTTTAACTGGGTAACTTGTTCCCCCACCACCCCATCCGAAATATAGGACTCCAGCTTCTTTCTCAAGGACTGGTACTGCCATTGCCTATTTCCCTCCCTTTTAACAGATAGGGACTTGAAGAAAGCCCGAAATGACCTCTTGGCCTCTTCCCACCACTGTGTTGGTGAATCATAAAAAATTATTTTTGACAAAATGTTTTGTATAATGAACTCACAAAAAGGTTTTTGTTCCTCATCCTTTAGTATTTCTGAGCCCATTCTCCACAGACCTTTACCAACCCTCAGACTATCCGATAGACCATATTCAAAAAAAAGAACTAAGTGGTCAGAAAACCCCACTTCAATCTCTTTAACCCCTGAAAAAGGGACACCAGCCTTAATATAAATCTGGTCAATTCTGCTACTGCGGGAGCCACAGAAATAGGTGTGCTTGGATTTCCTACCCCCTTCAGTAGCCACATCCACCAACCCTGCTGTTTGGACCACTTCATTGAGAAAGGCACCCTCATATCTTCTATACATACCAGATCTATCCCCTGGCCCTGTCACTTGGTTGAAGTCCCCAGCTAGGATGACTGGTTTTGAGGTATGCAAATACTGTCTCATTTCCCTTAGGAGTTCCTTCCTCCCCCCCACTGATTTGGGCCCATAGATATTAATTAGTCTTAGATCTTCCCCTTCTATCTTAATATCAAGTAATAGGCACCTGCTCATTTTAACCTCCACCAACCTCTTAACTTCAATGTGTCTGTCACCATTAAACAAAATCCCCACTCCTCCCGCCTGTTCCTCTGCTATGGACCAAAAAGAGGGCCCTTTCTGCCAGTCTCTCTTTGCATTATATACATCATATACATTAGTTAGGTGAGTTTCTTGGATAAAGATGATATCTACGGCCAAGGAAAATAGAAATGAAAAAGCTACCGATCGTGCCTGGGGAGACCTAATGCTTCTCACATTAAGGGTACAAAAAGAAATTGGGGAACTCTTCATGTTTTAGGTAGTTTTGCTGAGGACTCTTTTCCTCCTTCCCCACTTCTCTTAACTTGCATCCCATGCGATTCATTCCCTTCTACAAAAACCAGAAACTCCCCCTCAAAGGAACCTCCTTCGCCAGAGTCTCTCTCCTTCCTCTTTTTCCCCTGCTCTTCCCCAGTAACTTGTAGAACTTCTGGGATTGAAGTCTGCCCTGTCTCGGGTTGTGGGGATATTCCTTCTTTTGTTTTTCGCCTTTCCTTTTTCTTCTCTTCTCTGTCCCTTTCTTCTATCTGCCTTACTTCTTCTTCTATTTTCTCCTCCTCCTCTGCCATCTCCCCCCAACTCTTCCCACCTGGGAGGGTAAATCGGTTTGATGTGCTCACACCTGTCTTAACAACCATCTTTCCCTGCTGTTTATTCCCCTTTGCTCCTACCACCGTCCAGCCCTCCTTCTCTGTCCTTTTCTCCTTCCTTTCCTTCCCGCTAGTTTCCTGAGGGACTGCAGGCTCCATTACTCCTTCCACCCTGGCCTCCTGCTCCATGTCTTCCTCATGCCCCCTCCCCTCCTCCCGCTCCTCCTCCTCCTGAATTTCCTGCTCCAAATTAGGGCAATCCCTGACAATGTTATGCCAAGCATTGGGGCAGTCCCTGTGTGTATGACCCAGAGCATTACATAGGTTGCACCTCACCACATTACATTTCTTGCTAATATGGCCTTTAGCACCACACAGAGCACACACCTTGGTTTCACAGTTAATGGCCAAATGCCTGTTTGACCCACATTTAAAGCATTGGCGAGGTTGGCCTGGGTAAAAACAAACCCCCCTTTCTCTTCCTATGAAAAATGAGTTAGGGAGGTGCTTGGGGACATTGTAATGGACCTCTAGTTTCACTTGGGCTTTCCATCCTCCCGCCCAAAAACCTTCCTCATTATAGACCTTGATGAGAGGGGTTAGTACTGTGCACTGTCTCTTTAACCAAACAAGGATATTCTCAGGGGGGACTGATTCGTGTTTGAAAATGATGGTTACATTTTTGGTTTCAGGACGTGAGATTGGGATTGCCTTAAAGTTTTCCCACTCCTTTGTGTTTTTCTTTTGGTCATAAAGAGCCCAAAACCTCTCCAACCCCTGGGACAATTTAAAGCTGAGATCATATTCAGTGACAGAAATGTCAAGAAAAGCATTGACATCATTAGTAGTGAAACCCATAGACTCTTTCACCAGGTTACGTGCCACATACTTCCAACCAGGGAATTTGTCTCGCTCCCCCTCCCATTTAATCTTCACAGCATTGCGCCTCTTAAACACCGGCCCATCAAAGGATCTATTTAGCCCAGATGAGTTAGCAAACAGCCTCCTCCTTTCCCACACATTCACAGGTGCTTGACTCTTCTGCACAACCTCTGGAGCAGCCTCACTGCCCCCCACAGTCCCCTCTCCCATCCCCCCCACACCAGCACTCTCACCCCCCTGTACCCCTTCACTCACAGCCTCTCTCTCACCACTTGCCCCACTCACACCTGCACTCACACTCACACTCACTGGTTGCACAACAACATTTGCAGGGATATTAGATGAAACATTTGAAAAATAACGTTTCCCTTTTTCCATCTGCTTAAACCTCTCCCGGTTCTTATAAATCTCTTCCCATGGTTTTATTATGAGAAAAGTCTTTTTAATTTCTTCCTCCAGTTCCTCCAACTCTTTATTATATATGGCAGTCTTTTTTTATTCTCTGCCCTCTTAACTCTCCAGTCACATTAGCAGCCAAACTAAGTTCTTTTGCAATGACATTATTTAGTTCTTTTTTCCTTTGCTGCAAACGCTCCATAGCTTTTAGTGCTCTGACAATTTCCTCCTGATTAACACAGTCTTTAGAGCTAGAAGCCCCAGAAAAATCTTTAGAGAGACAGTCTGTAGCAGCAGCAATAACAGTCTCGTTAGTGGAAACCCCCTCCCCCACACAGGCAATTAAGGAAAAGTCAGTTTGTTTATTACCTGCAGGTTTCTCCTCCAGCACCTGTAAAGCCACAGTCTCTGCCAGGTAGTCCCATTCCATGCTTGCCTCCATTCCTCCCTCTGCTGAAGCAGCATCAGTTGGTGCCATTTGTGGGGGGGTTCCCTGGATCTTTGCTGGAATCTTTGCTGGAATCTTTCCTTCCTCTCTTTCTTTGCTGGACTCTCTGTAAGTCTCACTGGGTGGGCGGAGCTTCCCCTTTGCTGTGCACAAGCCTGTCTCTGCTTCCAAGATGGCGTCCTCCTTCCCAAGCACATGGCCAGCCTCCATTACTGCAGTGCAGCTGGTACCTGCTTTCTCCCTCAGCTGGGGGTCACTGTCCATAGCAGCAGCTGCTTGTGTGTTATTACAGCCGCTTATACCTTCCATTTCCCCCAGCAAAGCACCGCTCCCCTCTGCTCCCTGACTGACGCACATACCAGACCAGGGGCTCCAGGCTGCGCTGGCCACAAGACTTTCTCCCTCCATAGCTATGGTGGACTCGCTTGTTCCTTGGGGGGTGCTCACTGGGACACAGGTAACTTGGGATTCACCAACCTTTGCTCCAGATGCAGAGAGTTGTAGTTCCGCAACACATTGCACAGGGGGCTCAGATGCCGCAAACCCAGACAAACTAGACAAACCAGACTCAGGGACCTCATCCAGCTTTTCTTCCTCCTCCTCGCTTTCTACAGACACCTCTTCCACTTCCTCCTCCTTTGGCAAAACTTTTGCTTTCTTGTTTGCTTTCTTTACAGTGGCAGCCATTTTCTTTTCTGCACCAACCACAGCTTTCTGGCTCACTGCACGTCTGCTGGATCCCAGCCTTCCTCGGGTATTCATTGCCCCAGCTTCCTCAGTTGGGGGCAATTTCTTACCCATTTTCAAAAAAAAAAAAATAAAGTCAAAAATAAAAATAAAGAAAAGTAAGGCTATAAGCCACAAAACTGCTGAAAAATCAACCTCCCCAGACCCAGAAGGGCCTGGGTAAGTCAAAATCACAAGCCTTGTTAAAAATCACGAGCTCTCTCCAAACACGTCTGCTCTCTATGGCGATCAGATAGGATCTGTGCAGTCACTGGGACAGAATGTTCTGTTATACAGATAGCTAGAATCTCAGCTGCCATAAAGCAGGTCAGGACTGTTGCTTACAATGGGGATCAGATAGGATCTGTGCAGCCACTGGGACAGAATGTTCTGTTATACAGATAGCTAGAATCTCAGCTGCCATAAAGCAGGACAGGACTGCTGCTTACAATGGGGATCAGATAGGATCTGTGCAGCCACTGGGACAGAATGTTCTGTTATACAGATAGCTAGAATCTCAGCTGCCATAAAGCAGGTCAGGACTGTTGCTTACAATGGGGATCAGATAGGATCTGTGCAGCCACTGGGACAGAATGTTCTGTTATACAGATAGCTAGAATCTCAGCTGCCATAAAGCAGGACAGGACTGCTGCTTACAATGGGGATCAGATAGGATCTGTGCAGCCACTGGGACAGAATGTTCTGTTATACAGATAGCTAGAATCTCAGCTGCCATAAAGCAGGACAGGACTGCTGCTTACAATGGGGATCAGATAGGATCTGTGCAGCCACTGGGACAGAATGTTCTGTTATACAGATAGCTAGAATCTCAGCTGCCATAAAGCAGGACAGGACTGCTGCTTACAATGGGGATCAGATAGGATCTGTGCAGCCACTGGGACAGAATGTTCTGTTATACAGATAGCTAGAATCTCAGCTGCCATAAAGCAGGGCAGGACTGCTGCTTACAATTACTTACATTTATATCCCTCTGGCCCTTTAATGAATATGTTTGACTCTTGCAGATTATTTGCTCTGTATTTGTCCTTTTCAGTTTATTCCTGATTTTTTCTTTCAGATCGCATTTTCCCAGCACAGCAACTTTATGGACTTGGTACAGTTCTTTGTGACGTTTTTCAGGTACGGAGCAGCACGTCACACTGTGTTTATTCACTCGGTCATACGAAATACCGAATGTTTCCCTTAAAGTGAAAGTGTACTGTAGCTCAAAGGCTTTTGTAGCTGCAACTATTGATTAATGGGTCCCTTTTGACACCGATTCAGCCTGTCTGAGGGGGAGACTTCCTGTGTTGCACAGGGTGTTTTTGATAGGTTTTCAGCTGTGACTGGCAGGTGCATCAGCCTATCAGAGAGTACAATGCTCCACAAACATCTGTGCTGCCTGTTACATTGACAGTGTAACTGTGTGACATGTGCTAATCAATCAGAAACTGTGCAATTTGGAAAGTTGCTTCGAATGACATTTTCTTTGTTTAGACTGTAAAGTGTTTGGGTGGACTTCCCCTTTAAGTCACATTTAGTTCATGAAGAATGTGTTTAGGGTTTTCCCACCTACGTTTAGTTTATTGGCTGCACAAAACACTCCCCTTTGGATTCATACATACATGCTGGGCTGCCATGTTGATTCTCTAAAACGAATAAAATCAAAAGGCTGATTAGGCAAATTTAGTTTTTTTTTCTGGCCAAACCAGCTTTTACACCACTGGCAGTTTAGCTGATCAGACATAGACTTCAACTATCCCCATGTTATATGTGATAATGATCCACTCCAGCCTTGTTTTATTTTATTATTCAGAGTGAGGTTTTAATAAGTCCAGGACTGGATCATTATCTGATGTGTAATCTGAGCCCTTTCTCCTTTGAATGGCTGCCCCAATGCAGCTTGTTTATATAAACTATAGTAGTACTTATCTGTTATCTACTGTGTATCCTGTGCTTGAATGGCTGCTCCCACGGCTACACAGCAGCTTGTTTATATAAACTATAGTAGTACTTATCTGTTATCTACTGTGTATCCTGTGCTTGAATGGCTGCCCCCATGGCTACACAGCAGCTTGTTTATATAAACTATAGTAGTACTTATCTGTTATCTACTGTGTATCCTGTGCTTGAATGGCTGCTCCCACGGCTACACAGCAGCTTGTTTATATAAACTATAGTAGTACTTATCTGTTATCTACTGTGTATCCTGTGCTTGAATGGCTGCCCCCATGGCTACACAGCAGCTTATTTATATAAACTATAGTAGTACTTATCTGTTATCTACTGTGTATCCTGTGCTTGAATGGCTGCCCCCATGTTACAAAGCAGCTTGTTTATATAAACTATAGTAGTACTTATCTGTTATCTACTGTGTATCCTGTGCTTGAATGGCTGCCCCCATGTTACAAAGCAGCTTGTTTATATAAACTATAGTAGTACTTATCTGTTATCTACTGTGTATCCTGTGCTTGAATGGCTGCCCCCATGGCTACACAGCAGCTTGTTTATATAAACTATATTAGTACTTATCTGTTATCTACTGTGTATCCTGTGCTTGAATGGCTGCCCCCATGGCTACACAGCAGCTTGTTTATATAAACTATAGTAGTACTTATCTGTTATCTACTGTGTATCCTGTGCTTGAATGGCTGCCCCCATGGCTACACAGTAGCTTGTTTATATAAACTATAGTAGTACTTATCTGTTATCTACTGTGTATCCTGTGCTTGAATGGCTGCCCCCATGGCTACACAGTAGCTTGTTTATATAAACTATAGTAGTACTTATCTGTTATCTACTGTGTATCCTGTGCTTGAATGGCTGCCCCCATGGCTACACAGCAGCTTGTTTAAATAAACTATAGTAGTACTTATCTGTTATCTACTGTGTATCCTGTGCTTGAATGGCTGCCCCCATGACTACACAGCAGCTTGTTTATATAAACTATAGTAGTACTTATCTGTTATCTACTTTGTAACTTGTGCTAGGATGGCTGCCCCCATGGCTACACAGCAGTTTGTTTATATAAACTATAGTAGTACTTATCTGTTATCTACTGTGTATCCTGTGCTTGAATGGCTGCCCCCATGGCTACACAGCAGCTTGTTTATATACACTATAGTAGTACTTATCTGTTATCTACTGTGTATCCTGTGCTTGAATGGCTGCCCCCATGGCTACACAGCAGCTTGTTTATATAAACTATAGTAGTACTTATCTGTTATCTACTGTGTATCCTGTGCTTGAATGGCTGCCCCCATGGCTACACAGCAGCTTGTTTATATAAACTATAGTAGTACTTATCTGTTATCTACTGTGTATCCTGTGCTGGTGAATCAAACACACCAGTTTTACCAGTGCAGGGCAACATTGTATTATATTTTTTTTTTTACTTTAAAATAGGGATGCACTGAATTCACTATTTTGGATTCAGCCGAACCCCCGAATCCTTTGTGAAAGATACTGACGGATACTGAACTGAATCCTAATTTGCATATGCAAATTAGTGGTGGGAAGGGGGAAAACATTTTTAAATTTCATGTTTTATGACAAAAAGTCCCCACCCCTAATTTGCATATGCAAATTTGGAGCCAGGCGGAAGGATTTGACCGAA
This sequence comes from Xenopus laevis, assembly GCF_017654675.1. Classification (NCBI taxonomy): domain Eukaryota; kingdom Metazoa; phylum Chordata; class Amphibia; order Anura; family Pipidae; genus Xenopus; species Xenopus laevis. Next base: position 13,133,721 of record NC_054371.1, read on the forward strand.
TCTGAAATGTGCTGAAAAACGCTGAATCTTGGCCGAATCCTGGATTTTGTGCATCCCTACCTTAATACAATTTCATGAGGATTAGCCTTTATCCTGCTGGTGGCTACTCAATGTGCACGTTCTTACTGCTATTCTCTTTCTCCCATCAGCTGTTTCCTCTCTCTGCTCCTCGTGGCTGCCGTCGTCTGGAAAATAAAGCAGAGCTGTTGGGCTTCAAGACGCAGAGAGGTATAGTTCAATCACTTATTCCAAATATGCTTGCATTTCCTAATATGAAGGCTGCCTTGTGGTGCTGGGATTTGTAGTTAAGCTACATCTCTAGGGATCCACCTTTGTTTTGAAGGAGACCTTGGTTAGTCTCTGCGCAGCCATTGAACTACAACTCCCATAATGCCAAGAGAGACACAAGAACTTCAATGGAATATTGGTTTGTGTTTTGCCAAGGGGATTGTTGGTTTCTTTTGCTTTTATGCTGAACAGGGAAAAGAGAGAGAGAGAGAATGGCAAATGCAGAGTGATAATGACTACTAAATAATGGCTTTAGCCTTTACTCAAGGGCTTGAAGTAGCTGTAGCGTGAAAGGGGGCAGGTTACCTTAAAGGGATCCTGTCATCGGAAAACATGTTTGTTTGTTTTTTAAACACACCTGTTAATAGTGCTATTCCAGCAGAATTCTGCACTGAAATACATTTATCAAAAGAGCAAACAGATTTATTTTTATATTCAGTTTTGAAATCTGACATGGGGCTAGACATTTTGTCAATTTCCCAGCTGCCCCTGGTCATGTGACTTGTGCCTGCACTTAATAAGAGAAATGCTTTCTGGCAGGCTGCTGTTTTTCCTTCTCAATGTAACTGAAGGAGTCTCAGTGGGACATGGGTTTTTACTGTTGAGTGCTGTTCTTAGATCTACCAGGCAGCTGTTAGGGAGCTGTTATCTGGTTACCTTCCCATTGTTCTGTTGTTTGGCTGCTGGGGGGGGGAGAGGGGGGTGATATCACTCCAACTTACTGTACAGCAGTAAAGAGTGATTGAAGTTTATCAGAGCACAAGTCACATGACTTGGGGCAGCTGGGAAATTGACAATATGTCTAGCCCCATGTCAGATTTCAAAATTGAATATAAAAAAAATTGTTTGCTCTTTTGAGAAATGGATTTCAGTGCAGAATTCTGCTGGAGCAGCACTATTAACTGATGCATTTTGAAAACAATTTTTTTTCCCATGACAGTATCCCTTTAATCTGCTTTAGGGGTCCCTCACCCCAGAGTTCAACTTTTTACTATTGCAGTATCCTGAGAGATGAATAGAGCTGATAGTTGGCCTGTAAGTGTAAATGGTGTCCTTGGCCTGCTCAACTGATACACATCCTGAAAATCAGTATAATATCTATTGGTGGATCTTCATTATGCTTTATGGTGAGGTTTGTTGTCTCAATTTATCCCTGTAGCTCCGTATTCTGCTGATTCACTGCACATGCTCTGTGCTGCTGTCTCTTACTGAGCTTAGGGACCCACTCACAATATACAGAATATATAGGGTTGCCACCTTTTAAAAAAAAAAAATGCCGGCCAGTGGTGGGGGCGGATAATAAAGGGGCGGACCGTGACGCAAAAGGGAGTGGAGCTGGTCGGCAGCAACATAAAAAGGGGCGGAGCCACATGGTTGCGCCGCAAAAGGGCCGGGGCCACATCGCAGAAGCCAAAGGAATTGTACGTTTTTACTGGAGGGCAAGGGCTTTTGTAAAGGGTATTACAAATTACCGGCAGCTACATTGCAGGTAAATTTGTAATACCGGCCCCGGCCCTGGCAGGTGTTTTACCGGCTAGGCCGGTAAAATACCGGCCGGGTGGCAACCCTAATTATAGAACGTAAGAGTCACAATACAAGATAACTCCTCTTAGGAGTCATGTGACTAATGCAACTGCAGCTTCTCCGCGTAGCAGGGATACTGATTGTGACGTCAGTCAGTTTTTTTTTATTACACTTCTATTTCCTTGGGAACAATCCCTTATTCATTACAGGAGACTGACATGCAGTGTAAGCTATTGCCCCCATTTTATTAAAGTGTATTCCTTAGTAATATTGAATCACTATGAGAGCCTGCTCAATGCCCAGTAATACACACACAAACAATTTATATTTATATTACAAGGCTTTCACCGTGGCCAAAAAGATAAACGGCTTTAATCTTTAAAATAAAGCGCGGTCAGTCCAAGATCACATGACAGTGAAACGCACTTTAGGGAGAGCCGTGACGGTGAAGGAGCACGTAGATGTGATTTCTGGAGAGTCTCGGCTTTCCCCCTTGGGAAGGTCAGGCTCACAGCTTCACTTATAATATTCCCAAGGTGGATCGTTCCAGCTAACAGATTGTGTCGTGGGCTCTGTCCTGTGGTATTAGATCAGTGGTGCCGGACATTTTATTTCCTTCCCTTGTCAGCACTGATTGCCTTTTAATATGTTCTGGGAACCTTAGTCTTGCTTTATGGAACCCATCAGCTCAAGCATCCATTCTATAAGCCGCCATTGCACTATTACCGAGCAGTCTATACCAAGTAGAGTTCAATCTGTATGACAGTTGTGGGGTTATATAATTAAAGGCACTAAGTTTGCCCAGGGCAGTAACCTATAGCAACCAATCAGCCGATAGAATTTCCTAGTCACATGTTTAAAAGCAAACATTTTATTGGTTGATATGGGTTACTGCTCCTGGGCAAACTTAGTTCCTTTTATTACATGTGGGGGATAGAGTAAGATTTAGGGAAGAGTGCCTGTTTACTCTTCTAGATCCACCTGAAAGCTCACCTTGAGGGTCAGTTAAGGTGAGACTTGGGATGAGAATTTTACTGATTAATGGAGTTAAAAGGGGCTGTGACCTGAGGTTGGACCTCCAAGGAGATGGGGCTTGATCTTAAAATGGCAATAACAACCAGTGTTCTCAACGCACAGCAAAATGGAAAGAAATTGCAACAAATCTCTGTAAGAAGTCGTAGATCAACATGAAAAGGGTTCCAGGACCATTTCTGTAGATCCACAGTCAGAAAGTAAGGGATCATGACTGGTCTGAGATGGTCTTGAAGGTCTTGTGCCTTAGGTCAAATCCTATGAGTAAGTTCCTTTCATGAAAGAGGTTCCAAAATGCCATTTCCCTTCTTTGGAACTTCAAGGCAGCCTCTTTCTTTCTCCTGACAACTTTCTTGACTTTTTGGTGGTCAGACTGGTGGGAAAATGACCAGCAGGTGGCGATGTTGTAACATAATTAATTTGTAGGAACAGTACATCTATCCCTTAATATCTTGGAATTCAAAAACAATAAAAAATGAATATACGCTGCAAAAGAGCTTAGAATAGTACTCTCTTCAATTTTACATTCACTTATTTTCAAGGATTACTTATCCTTTTAGGCAATGGGTTTCTTTCAGAGTGTGTCAAGCCTTACTCCATGTAAGTCACATTCTCCAATTAGCTGAAGGACTGGGGCATGACCAGCATCTAGGGATGTGCAGGCCTGTCCTGCCTTGGCCAAGACATTGTTGATGGCTGCTTTACTAGCGGTAAGGGAAATCTCTATCTGGAATATTAGTTGAGTTTGGCCAAGGACACCCGGGTGATCTCCAGAAGATCCAGAACTGTTTTTCATTGACCCATCCAACGTCATGCTTTTAGGCACAAACTCTAAAATGTGATTTGCTAAGAAAACAAGTGGCAGTGGTCCAGCATGGAGGTGATAGTGCGCTGGCATGGTGATGCTTGCTTGTATCAGGACATGGATTACTCAATGGAATAGTACTAATCTATATCAGAAGTTTCTCAGCCCATTCCAACCTGAACTGAGGCACAGCCGGGCCCTACTTCTAAACCATATACTATAAACTGCCCTCATTTTTGCAGAACAGTGCTGTTTGGATATGTGTGGTGCATCCTCCAATGCTCCTGGACTTGCATCTGGGGCAGTTTGATTGGCCCCTAAGGTTTTGACGTTAAAAAAAATTCAAAATGCATCAGTTAATAGTGCTGCTCCAGCAGAATTCTGCACTGAAATCCATTTCTCAAAAGTGCAAACAGATTTTTTTATATTTAATTTTGAAATCTGACATGGGGCTAGACATAGTGTCAGTTTCCCAGGTGCCCCCAGTCATGTGACTTGTGCTAATGGAGTGATATCATCCCCTACATTTCCTCCCAGCAGCCTAACAACAGAACAATGGGAAGGTAAGCAGATAACAGCTCCCTAACACAAGATAACAGCTGCCTGGTAGATCTAAGAACAACACTCAATAGTAAAATCCAGGTCCCACTGAGACACATTCAGTTACATTGAGTAGGAGAAACAACAGCCTGCCAGAAAGCAGTTCCATCCTAAAGTGCTGGCTCTTTCTGAAAGCACATGACCAGGCAAAATGACCTGAGATGCACCTACACACCAATATTACAACTAAATACACTTGCTGGTTCAGGAATTACATTTTATATTGTACAGTGAATTATTTTTAGTATAAACAGTGTCATTTAGAAATATAAACTACACCATAAAAATCATGACAGAATCCCTTTAACCGCTGTTGTTTTTATTTGACATGATCTTGCGAAAGAATGGAGCCGAGTGCTACTAATCTGGAGATAAAATGCTCTGCAGTCGCCATCCTGTGGGGCCGAGGTTTCATTGCTGAGACTCAGGCTCTTCCTGATTCAGAACTAATACCATAATGGCCTCTACGTCTTTATTTCTAATTCATTTTACCTCTTTGAATGATTTTGTTCCTGAGCTCCTGTGGCCGCGGGGCCTTTACTGCATCCACCAGTTAAATGGTCATTAACAGCAGGAAATTGTGCTCCTCCATAATCACCGCGGGGGCCACACTCTACTCACACCCCTCAAATTCAATCAGCGCCGTACAATCCCAATAACTCAGCGTGTAAAGGCAAAGAAAAAATGAAATTGCCCTTTTCTTAATGATTCCGCTCGCCAGTCAGTCTGGTAACATTTGTGGCACCTCAGCAGAGATTACACATTCCAGATAATGTAACGTTTTACTGAGCAGCCCCCGGATCTCTCCCAACATTAACAACATAAGGGCATTTTCCATCGTGTCCTGGTATTTAAAGGGGTTGTTCACCTTTGAATGAATTTTTAGTATGATGTAGAGAGGGAAATCCTGAGACAATTTGCAATTGGTTTTCATTTTTTATTATTTGTAGTTTTTGAGTTATTTAGCTTTTTATTCAGCAGCTCTCCAATTTGCAATTTCAGCCATCTGGTTGCCAGGGTCCAAATTACCCTAGTAACCGCACACTGATTTGAATAAGAGACTGGAATATGAATAGGAGAGGCCTGAATAGAAAGAGAAGTAATAAAAAGTAACAATACATTTGTAGCCTTACAGAGCATTTGGTTTTTTTTAGATGGGGTCAGTGACCCCCCATTTGAAAGCTGGAAAGAGGCAGAAGAAGAAGGCAAATAAATCATAAACTATAAAAAAATAAACAATGAAGACCAATTAAAAAGTTGCTTAGAACGGGCCATACTATAACATACTAAAAGTTAACTACCCCTTTACTAACAAGTAATCCTCGTGTACGCTCTTTATGGCAGTTGCATTAATAAAGTGAATTTTTTTTGTTGCCTCATAAACTGTATAATGGTAACGCTCATTGACTAGGAGGTCTTACGGCAAATAAATGGTTAATATATAATTCAGGTGAAGGTTACCCTACCCGATGGCCTTGGGCCAAAAATAAAATCCACCCTATGTGAGTGTAAGCTCCTGTGATCCACAGCAGCCGGGGGAAGCTTCCGTTGTCTCTAATCATCACTTCCACATTCAGCTCCCGGGAGATTCAGCTCAAGTGACATTTTACTCTGACAGTTGCTAAATGTCTTGACTCGGCTCCAGGCACCGCATGCCCTTTGTGGGAGGGGCCACCGCTTCCCTCTGACTGGGAGATATTTGCCAAGTGATCCCCAACTACAACTCCCAGCAGCCCATGCTTGAACGTTGCAGTTTACCAAATAGAACTAGGCAGCCATACAGGGCCACACTCATTGCCCAGCCGAGTATGGGATCCGCTAACCCATTATCCACAGTGCTCTGAACTAAAGAAAGGCCATAGACTCCATTTTATCCAAATATTACACATTTTTAAAATGATTTCCTTTATCTCTGTAATTATAAAACAGTACCTTCTACTTGATCTAAGATATATTAATCCTTATTGGAAGCAAAAACAGCCTATTGGGTTTATTTAATGTTTATATGATTTTCTAGTAGACTTAAGGTATGAAGATCCAAATTATAGAAAGATCCCTTATCTAGAAAACCCCAGGTCCCCAACGTCCTGAATAAATAAATGGGTGGGAGTCTTACATATGGAGTTTGACGGCCCTGCACCTGTTATTAAACGCCTTTTGAATACCTTTGCTACTAAAAACATGGAGACTGCGATAAACTGTTTATAAGTAACTCAAACCGTACCTAACTTACTCACTGTGGAGGAAGATTTGGGCAAAGATCAAGATGGGCTGGCATTGTGATCCACGATTTATGAGAGTTTGGAACAGTTAAATATAGCCCCCCCCAGATGACTGAGCGACTACGCCTGTGATATGAACTCTTGTTTAACATCTGACTGTGAGAGGGCAATGTGGTATATACATCTATCGCTAGGAAGAGACACGGTTGTCTGTGTCCTTTATTATAGTTTAATATGGCCTTTTTTTAAAAATGTTTCCACTTTTTTCGGGCTTGGTGGGTTTTTAGTTTCTTTATTTAGGTTATGCACGTTGATTTTTCGGGTGGGATTACACCTTTGCTGATCATTATTTTTATTTTATTTATTAAGAGGAGAGTATATATAGTCCATGGGGAGATATTTACGTCATTTCTGTTAACTCCTTATTATTAGTGTAAGCAATCAAGGAGTATTTGAGGGTGCTCTTATCTTTACTACTTTATTTCTATTTTATTTCTTTATTTTTTATTCACTATTCATTCTTTATATTCATGCTTATTTTTGTATTTATTTTTATTTTGGGTAATGCATATACCTGAGTTTTGTCCCAGGTTACAGCCCCAAGTGTAGTCATTGTATAGAATGGAGGGAATACGATTAGTAAGCAGTGAGGACTAGCCATAGTATAACGGGTTGCGAGTATGAGAGATCTTGGTGGACGCCACATTTTGTAATGATGAAAAGGTATCGGGCCATAGGGCAGGCTTAATTCTTGCTTTTACTCTAGGATCTTCCTCAAATTAAGACATTTAGTAACACTTAGAATAATATCAATTAGATGAAACAAATGTGTTACATTCTTGCTTTGTTTTTAAACCTTTTTAACCTTTTTAAGATCATGTTGAACATTAACAGTGTAGTGTGATATAGGGGTATAGGTAACTGATGGCTTATTTTTTAGTATGGGTAATATACATAAGAAACAACTACTGTGATTTATGCTAATTATAGTCATCGGGCATTGACACAAATTGTACGTCATTAAGGGTGTTGCTGTTTTTTTCCCGCCTTTTCATGTATTTAAAGCATGTATTTTACCATTTTCTGTACCTTGAGAAAGGCCTTGGAGGAGGCCGAAACGTTGGTCACTAACTTTAATAAATCAAAATTTATTATTTCTAAGTCCTGTGAGTGCGGCTCATCTTCTGTTTTCTATATATATATATATATATATATATATATATATATATATATATATATATATATATATATATATATATATATATATATATATATATATATATATATATATATATATATATATATATATATATATATATATATATAATGAAGAACCAAAAAATGCCAGCACCAAGGGTCTTGTGTCAAAAAAACTTGTATTAAGACATGATATGTAAAAACCAACGTTTCGGTCCCTCTTGGGACCTTTTTCAAGGTACAAATACACACATGATAAATTCATTAAATAACCTCCACCCACATCACGTGACTGTGCCTGTGTTTCCTTGTGCGTTTAACCTCTTGTATGGCTGTTTGCAGCAATGAGAGCAAAACAACTTTTTTTAAAACATGATATATAAAAAGATATTTCATGTAAAATATACAAAAAAACTTTCTTAAAAAATCCTTAAGCATTCTGAAAAAGAGTGCCTAAAAATAGTGTAAAAAATGTTTTTGCCACACAGAGTGTATCACCTCCTGGATATAGACAAATCCTATGTACTCCCTTTAGAAACATAATAAAGAAATGTCTGTATCGATTATACTGTTGCCAAACTTGACCTGAGCGTTACATAATAATTCAATCTGGAAGTACTAGGAAACTAAGGCTATATTGTCTATATCCGGGAGGTGATACACTCTGTGTGGCAAAAACATTTTTTACACTATTTTTAGGCACTCAGCACTTTTTCAGAATACTTTATCCAGAAAGCTCCAATTACGGAAAAGCCGTCTCCCATAGACTCAATTTTATCTAAATAAAATGTTTAAAAATCATTTTCTGTAATAATAAAACCGTAGCTTGTACTTGATCCCAACTAAGATATAATTAATCCTTATTGGAAGCAAAACCAGCCTATTGGGTTTATTTAATGTTTACATGATTTTATAGTAGACTTAATGTATGAAGATTCAAATTAAAGAAAGCATTATCCAGAAAACCCCCAGGTCCCAAGCTTTCTGGATAACAGGTCCCATACCTGTAATAATAAAACAGTAACTTGTACTTGATCCCAACTAAGATATAATTAATCCTTATTGGAGGCAAAACCAGCCTATTGGGTTTATTTAATGTTTACATGATTTTATAGTAGACTTAATGTATGAAGATTCAAATTAAAGAAAGATGCTTTATCCAGAAAACCCCCAGGTCCCAAGCTTTCTGGATAACAGGTCCCATACCTGTAATAATAAAACAGTAACTTGTACTTGATCCCAACTAAGATATAATTAATCCTTATTGGAAGCAAAACCAGCCTATTGGGTTAAATTCATGTTTATTATGTTTTACTATACTGTATAATACTATTTACTATATCATTTAAGGTAAAGATTGGTAGAAATGCAATACACCAACAGGGCACAGCTGCTCCCCTACATCTGCGAGTTTGGGAAAATAATATATCAACTGAATAATCAAATGCATTTATTATATATACGGCCCTGCAGAATATTCGCTCAGATGCAGCGATTGTGCTTAAAATGAAATGAGTCTGTAGGTGGCGCTGTTCCCCCGTCGGTGGCTGCCCTGGAGCTGGCTGGTAATTTGGGTGGAAGGCTTTATCTGTGTCTCAGGCTATTTACATGATTGCTTTGCAGAAGGTCAGGCTATAGCTAGCGTGTGCAAATGCAAAGTATCTCTCTAGCTGCATTCTAACTAAACATGGCCGCCCCCCGTCTCATGCACAGAATTAGCCAAGCGGTTTCCTGCTGCCGAAATATGGGAGCTGTGCAGAAAATAGACATTATGGTGCATCCTATGTAGCACCCGTCCCAAGGGTTATGTAAAAAAACAAAGGCACTAAGTTTGCCCTGGAGCAGTAACCCATAGCAACCAATCAGAAGGTAGCATTTACTGGCCCAAACATCCTATTGGTTGTTAAGGGTTACTGCTCCTGGGCAAACTTAGTGCCTTTTATTACATAACAGTGTTTAATATCTGCTATGTTACCCAGAATGCCCAGGACCTGGGATTTTCCCAATAAGGGGATCTTTCTGTACTGTGTATCTGCATGACTTAAGTCTACTAAAATATCATGTAAAACATAAATTAAACCCAATATTATGGTTTTGCTTCCAATAAGGATTAATTCTATCTTAGTTGGGATCAAGTACAAGTTACGGTTTTATTATTACACAGAAAAAGGAAATCATTTTTAAAAATTTACATTGTTTCATGAAAATGGAGTCTATGGGAGACGAGCTTTTCGTCATTCAGAACTTTCTGGATAAAAGGTTTCCGGACAACGTATCCCACGCCTGTCTAATGTATCCCTCCAGGCTCCTGGAAGTAGGCTGATATCTGTTTAGAGGCCACTAGATGGCGCTGTTCAGTAGCTCTGCCTCTGTAAAGGGATTTAGGGCCTCATTCACTCAGTGTCAGTATTTTGTATCTCTAATCTCAGAGTTGCTCCATTCTCTTGCGTTTCTCATCTCTCGCTCTGTCCTTTACTAATTCTACTTCTTCCCGCCTTGAACACAAGGACTTGATCAGACATAAAAATATCAGAATGATCACTCGGCTGCAATAGTCGGCCTAAAGGCTTTTAATAAAAGTGACTTTTTTTGGGGGGTTTCAACAGCGCTGTCGTCAGTGCCCAATGGGTGAGTCAACGCAAGGAAGAAAACAGCCTATGGCTCTATGTAAACTACATCTCCCACAATCCTCAGAGAGACAGTGCACATAGTCTAAGAGTGTGACTGTATGGTCCCCCTGCTACATCTTGTTTATCTAAATGCCATTCACTTCTCATTACTAATAACTTATTTATTTATTTATTAGAGAATTCTCTCCTTGGAATCAGGCGGGATTTAATATCTCAGCCTTTTAATCATTTCCCAACTCCTTTATAGTCAGAGCCATTTCCTCGCAGCACTTTTGCTGCACACGGATTGGCCACTTGCACTTGGTATAAAGGGCCACGCGGGGCCCTCCAGTTTGTTTGATTTGTCTGCAGCTTTGTATTGATCCCGTCCTACTGGGGGCTTCTGTTTCCCCACTGAGCATCCAGTTTTAAAGGGGAACTATCCATTTGTTAAAATATTTATCAAGGTAATTTCCATTGAACGCAGTTTCTGTCTGTTGATACAATGCAGTTCTCCTCCTGGCCTCCTAATGAGCTGCCTTGTGCTACATTGTTCCAGGAGTCAGAACCAGTAGTGCAGGTGTCAGCAATGGATTTACAAACCCAATAGCCTTTTGTTCTGCGCCCCTCTCCCTCGGGTGTCCGGGAGCAAGTGACGTGTGCTGTTAGAGGGGAGGCATCTGATTGCTTTACTTTGCCTTTTTTCCTTTCACGTCACTATCAAGTAACCAATATTTAAATTTTCTGTTTTATTTATTAGCAACTCATCCGGGAGATGCAGCAGATGGCCAGCCGACCTTTTGCGTCCGTCAACGTTGCCTTGGAAACAGACGAGGAGCCCCCTGATCTGATTGGGGGGAGTATAAAGGTGAGCGATTCTCCTGCAGTCGGTTTGATGGGCACCCTGAGCCTATTGGGTGCTGTGTGGGTGCTGTATGGGTGCAGTGTGTACACAATGGCCTGATAAAGTATTTAAAGGAATGGTTCACCTTTAAGTTAACATTTAGTATGTTACAGAGCTGCCAATTCTTAGCAACTTTGCAATTTCATTATTTATTCTGTATAGTTTTTTAATTATTTGCCACTTTCTTCTGACTCTTTCCAGGTTTCAAATTGGGGTGACTGACCCCATCTAAAAACAAATGCTCTGTAAGGCTACACATTTATTATCATTGCTACTTTTTATAACTCATCTTTCCATTCATATCTCTCCTATTCATATTCCAGTCTCTTATTCAAATCGATGCATGGTTGCTAGGGTAAATTGGACCCTAGCAACCAGATTGCTGAAATTACAAACAGGAGAGCTGCTAAATAACTCAAAAACCACAAATAATAAAACATGAAAACCAATTGCAAATTTTCTCAGAATATCACTCTCTACATCATACTAACGGTTATCTCAAAGGTGAACAATCCCTTTAAATCTCGTGATGTCACACATTGACCCATTCCCAGCAACTTTTCTATTAATCATCATTTTTTATTTTGTGTGGTTTTTGAATACTGTTGCCTATTGCTTTCCAGCAGCTGAAAATATTGGTTGTGGGGGGCAACCAGATTGACTGTGAGAGTTGAATGTAGTTCTGTTTCCTTTTCTCATTTGTAGCCCTTGACTGTAGCTCTGTGTGGATAGTATGGCAGCTCCACTCCACATACAGCTATAGAGAAGGGCAAGAGAATATGTTTGTTCAGCTACTCTAATGAATAGAGTAGCTGAACGCTATTAAGTACAGTGCTGTGTCCTCTCTCATTAAGGCCAATGTGAAGCGAATGGAATGTTTCTCCAGCCCGTTAGTGGAAAGGGCAATTAACATGTAATACAGTGGAATTTACATTAATTCCCAGGAATCCATCTCCTTCAGGGGCAGCAAGCGATTTCACATTCATTCCTGGTATAACTCCGATATGAGTTTCCATGTAGGACTCCTTGGGGGCGAGGGGGAATATGGCACCTCCTCCTCCCATATGTATAAATACAAATATACAGAGAAGGAATGTTCTGGGCACACAATAAGCTATACCCTCATACTGTACTGTCTAAGGGAATCAATATGGCACCTCCTCCCATATGTATAAATACAAATATACAGAGAAGGAATGTTCTGGGCACACAATAAGCTATACCCTCATACTGTACTGTCTCTAAGGGAATCAATATGGCACCTCCTCCTCCCATATGTATAAATACAAATATACAGAGAAGGAATGTTCTGGGCACACAATAAGCTATACCCTCATACTGTACTGTCTAAGGGAATCAATATGGCACCTCCTCCTACCATATGTATAAATACAAATATACAGAGAAGGAATGTTCTGGGCACACAATAAGCTATACCCTCATACTGTACTGTCTAAGGGAATCAATATGGCACCTCCTCCTCCCATATGTATAAATACAAATATACAGAGAAGGGATTTTGCCCTCTATCCACACAGGGATATTGTGGCCGGCACTTACCTAGTGGTGTATATAATCCTTGTTGCTCAGTGCTGCTGGCTGTGTGGTGCAGGGTGCAAACAGTAGGCTAATTAAGGAATATGAAGTTACTCATATAATGGCAGCTATAACGCCCCACTCTGGCCTAAAAAAATACTTCTGGCCAGATATGTCTAGAAATACAGTAGCATTTTATTAAAGGGGAAATCTGCATCAAGACTATAAGAATGTAACAATTATAGAGACAAGAGGGGTGGATAGAAACAAGCAGGCAAAAGAAGATAATGAGAGATATGGAAGAGGGGGAAGTAAAAGCATCAGAAGATGATTTTGCCTGAAGAAGAGTCGGGACGTCAGATATCATAGGAATGCAATGGGCTGTAAAAATACTGTTGATAAGATGACTCTGCTTATTGGGGGGTACGTTTTCTTTAAGACATTTCAAGGCTGGGATAGAATGAAAGCACTTTGTAAGAGGGGGAATGTGGGCTAAGTGGGGGGCTCCGAGAGGAGGCTCAATGGGGGGGGGGGCTGCCATTCCTCCCCCCTCTTTCTCTCTCTCTCTCTCTCTTTCTCTCTCTTTCTCTCTCTCTCATTCACTCACTCTCTCTCGCTTTCTCTCTCTCTCAAATCAAATCACTTTCTCGCTTTCTTTCTCTCGCTCTCACCTTTTCCTTGTCAGACTGAGGATCTTTGGTGTGAATTTAAGGCATTTCTGAGCGGCACATTTGTTTCCCTTAACTCACTAATACTCCCCCTCAGGAACATTGCTGAGCCGACTCTTCTGTAGATTTAATACAGCAGCGCTTTCTCCCTCATACACTTTTACTGCTTTTATACCATTGTCTTTTCTGTATTTCCATTTCCTTTTTTATTTCTCTTTCATTTCTTCCATCCACATTTTATTTCCACTTAAAGGATCCATTTACAGACATAACCGTGTAACCCTCCTTATACTCACCCTCTGCACATTCTTATTTCTAATTCTAGTCCTATTGTTAATTGTCTAGTAGCCAAGAATGATTCTGTCACAGATCCTATCTGATCCCCATTGTAAGCAGCAGTCCTGTCCTGCTTTATGGCAGCTGAGATTCTAGCTATCTGTATAACAGAACATTCTGTCCCAGTGGCTGCACAGATCCTATCTGATCCCCATTGTAAGCAGCAGTCCTGTCCTGCTTTATGGCAGCTGAGATTCTAGCTATCTGTATAACAGAACATTCTGTCCCAGTGGCTGCACAGATCCTATCTGATCCCCATTGTAAGCAGCAGTCCTGTCCTGCTTTATGGCAGCTGAGATTCTAGCTATCTGTATAACAGAACATTCTGTCCCAGTGGCTGCACAGATCCTATCTGATCCCCATTGTAAGCAGCAGTCCTGTCCTGCTTTATGGCAGCTGAGATTCTAGCTATCTGTATAACAGAGCATTCTGTCCCAGTGGCTGCACAGATCCTATCTGATCCCCATTGTAAGCAGCAGTCCTGTCCTGCTTTATGGCAGCTGAGATTCTAGCTATCTGTATAACAGAACATTCTGTCCCAGTGGCTGCACAGATCCTATCTGATCCCCATTGTAAGCAGCAGTCCTGTCCTGCTTTATGGCAGCTGAGATTCTAGCTATCTGTATAACAGAACATTCTGTCCCAGTGGCTGTACTTGAGTTAAATTGCAGGCAGATTTGGTTTTAGTTTGGGGGAGGTAGTGCTTTTATGTTGGGGCTCCTTGGAGGAAGGTAAATAAATGACAGACAAGAGCCATTATAATTGCAGATACAAGGGATCATTAAGATCATGACTTACAATACCTGGTTGAGACATTGATTTCTATTTTCTAATTAAAGGAATGGGTTTAGGATGCAGATAGGCAATCTGCTCCAATAATCTCCAGCAGGTTAAATCCCGGGAAGGTTATCTGCCAAGTGTTTGTTGTATGGTACAAGGTGGCAAAGTCATTGCAATTCTTATCAGCTGCCCAATCACATGTGGCACCTGTATTCAGCCTCATTCTTCCTGCTTTGGCATCTGACATGGCACATATATCCTAAATGTCTTCCACTGTTCGCTCACATGAAGCTGCCAACCAGAACAGAGTTATGTAACTAAACCATTTGTGCCCAACCCGATGCCTTTCCGGATAGTTCAACTACAGCTCCGGTCGGCAACCCTTATGTGACTTGATACGGCCAGCTAGCAGGGTGGCACAGGTTAGGAATGCCATCATATACCTACCACCAGTTTAGTAACCAAGTAGCTGCTGTATTTCTCCTTTATACAGAGGCATGGATGGCATGTGGGCAGCCCTTGGAAGTCTGTGTGCCCCCTGACTTGCCTATTATACAAGAGAAGAGTGGCCTTGGGCATAGGGCACAGGAACCTGAATGTTATAATAAAGTAACAATGGTTGCACCTTTGGACACAGAGCTGACATTTGCACCTTTGGGCACAGAGCTGACGGTTGCACCTTTGGGCACAGAGCTGACGGTTGCACCTTTGGGCACAGAGCTGACGTTGCACCTTTGGGCACAGAACTGACGGTTGCACCTTTGGGCACAGAACTGACGGTTGCACCTTTGGGCACAGAGCTGACGGTTGCACCTATGGGCACAGAGCTCACTGTTGTACCCTTGGGCACAGAGCTGACAGTTGCACCCTTGGGCACAGAGCTGACGGTTGCACCTTTGGGCACAGAGCTGACGGTTGCACCTTTGGGCACAGAGCTGACGGTTGCACCCTTGGGCACAGAGCTGACGGTTGCACCCTTGGGCACAGAGCTGACGGTTGCACCCTTGGGCACAGAGCTGACGGTTGCACCTTTGGGCACAGAGCTGACGGTTGCACCTTTGGGCACAGAGCTGACGGTTGCACCCTTGGGCACAGAGCTGACGGTTGCACCTTTGGGCACAGAGCTGACGGTTGCACCTTTGGGCACAGAGCTGACGGTTGCACCCTTGGGCACAGAGCTGACGGTTTGCAACCTTTGGGCACAGAGCTGACGGTTGCACCTTTGGGCACAGAGCTGACGGTTGCAACCTTTGGGCACAGAGCTGACGGTTGCACCTTTGGGGCACAGAGCTGACGGTTTGCACCTTTGGGCACAGAGCTGACGGTTGCACCTTTGGGCACAGAGCTGACGGTTGCACCTTTGGGCACAGAGCTGACGGTTGCACCTTTGGGCACAGAGCTGACGGTTGCACCTTTGGGCACAGAGCTGACGGTTGCACCTTTGGGCACAGAGCTGACGGTTGCACCTTTGGGCACAGAGCTGACGGTTGCACCTCACCTTTGGGCACAGAGCTGACGGTTGCACCTTTGGGCACAGAGCTGACGGTTGCACCTTTGGGCACAGAGCTGACGGTTGCACCTTTGGGCACAGAACTGACGGTTGCACCTTTGGGCACAGAACTGACGGTTGCACCTTTGGGCACAGAACTGACGGTTGCACCTTTGGGCACAGAACTGACGGTTGCACCTTTGGGCACAGAACTGACCGTTGCACCTTTGGGCACAGAACTGACGGTTGCACCTTTGGGGTAAGCGCAGGTTTTGGATGCCAGTCTAACGGGTGCTATTTTGTGCCACTTATCATTCTGCCACTACTTTAATCCGTTATATTTATTTTAAGCAAATATGCACCCATCTGAGCCTGAAATGTGCAAAACCCTTCAGTACGTGTAAATCTGTACGACAGGGAGATGAAGCACCAATAAAAGATTGTGGATCCGGTGCCTGGCCGCTGTGTCGGAGCAGGAGACGTGTCCCTCTAAATATCCGGCTGTTATTAGGAATAAAATGCAGAACACAGACACGAACAGCCCCGGCCCCCGGTTTATGTTTTCTCTGCCATAAAAACCTCATTTGCATCTCGCTGAATGTTAATTCATTAATAGGATTATGTTGTTCTAATAGAAGCCATAAACCGTTATGCGCTTGATTTATCTCCCCGACATTTGCTTTTCCATTAAGCCTTTAAATAGTTCAATGGCGCCATTCCTGTTCCAGCCCACACATGCACCGGCATTTATTCTCCATTAATTGCAGCAAGGAGGCAAATATCTTCCAGGAGATTCTGTTAATAAGTTGCACCGAGCAGTGCAGTAATAGCTCCTACTATGTGACCATGTGCTAATCACAGAGCATTGGCAGCAAGATTATCCTGACTCTTATTCCACAGTATTTATATATATCATATTGTAAATGATAGGGATATGAAAAATCACTGAGGGGTTCTGTGACCATATAAAGGCACAAGGCTGCAGGCTGAGTTATACAGGGAACTCTGAGTATCACTCATGTATTATAAGGGATAATATAGCCCCTACTGTAAATGATAAGGATATTAGAAGTCACTGATGGGTTGTTCTGTGACCATATAAAGGCACAAGGCTGCAGCCTGAGTTATACAGGGAACTCTGAGTATCACTCATGTATTATAAGGGATAATGTACCCCCTACTGTAAATGATAAGGATATTAGAAGTCACTGAGGGGTTGTTCTGTGACCATATAAAGGCACAAGGCTGCAGGCTGAGTGATACAGGGAACTCTGAGTATCACTCATGTATTATAAGGGATAATGTACCCCCTACTGTAAATGATAAGGATATTAGAAGTCACTGAGGGGTTGTTCTGTGATCATATAAAGGCACAAGGCTGCAGGCTGAGTTATACAGGGAACTCTGAGTATCACTCATGTATTATAAGGGATAATGTACCCCCTACTGTAAATGATAAGGATATTAGAAGTCACTGATGGGTTGTTCTGTGACCATATAAAGGCACAAGGCTGCAGCCTGAGTTATACAGGGAACTCTGAGTATCACTCATGTATTATAAGGGATAATGTACCCCCTACTGTAAATTATAAGGATATTAGAAGTCACTGAGGGGTTCTGTGACCATATAAAGACACAAGGCTGCAGGTTGAGTTATACAGGGAAATCTGAGTATCACTCATGTATTATAAGGGATAATGTACCCCCTACTGTAAATGATAAGGATATTAGAAGTCACTGAGGGGTTCTGTGACCATATAAAGACACAAGGCTGCAGGTTGAGTTATACAGGGAACTCTGAGTATCACTCATGTATTATAAGGGATAATGTACCCCCTACTGTAAATGATAAGGATATTAGAAGTCACTGATGGGTTGTTCTGTGACCATATAAAGGCACAAGGCTGCAGCCTGAGTTATACAGGGAACTCTGAGTATCACTCATGTATTATAAGGGATAATGTACCCCCTACTGTAAATGATAATACTTATATATATGTGAACACTTATATTCACCAATGTATTGTTTTTCTTTCCTTTAGTCCGTACCAAAACCTATAGCCTTGGAACCTTGTTACGGCAACAAAGCAGCTGTTCTCTCAATATTTGTACGGCTTCCTCGTGGCTTAGGGGGTATTCCACCTCCAGGTCAGTCTGGTAAGTTTAAATAAGATATATATAAATATATATATATACTGTATATATGATTTGCGGAGAGGGCAGGTCACTATTGCAATGTGGGGCATTAGTTCCCCTTTAATGCTAATCATTAGTAACACCAGTCTCCAGCTGATTGTGTTGAACGTCTCTCCTTCTTATCCGTGTTCCTTCCAGGTCTCGCCGTGGCCAGCGCTCTAGTAGACATCTCCCAACAGATGCCATTAATCTACAAGGAGAAATCGGGAGCGGCGCGAAATCGGAAACACCAGCCGCCTGCCCAGCCCGGCACCTGCATTTGACATTGGGCCACTGAACTCTAGGGATTTCATTATTAACACGTCGGAGCCATTGGAGCGTTTTATTGTGATGGCACCGCCCAGACGCGCATGGATCTCCTCGCCAGAATCCCTTTTACGGACACGCGGTTTTCCTTCCGTTCGGTCTTTTTTTTTTTTTGGTTGTTGTTTGAGTTATCATGTACTATTTTCCGTTTCTCTAGGAAAAGAATCTTAACTTATTCTCCCTCTGAATAAACTGTACAGGCCCATCATGTGCTGCTCAGGTGATAAGGTTGGATCATTTCTTCAGCTGCTCGCGGTTTTGTATCCACCCAACGAGGAGACCTTCCCGGAATTGTTCCAAACCCTGAATTTTCTACGAGAAAGTTCAAAACGACTCTTTCTATTTGTGAGCTGTGGGGGTTACCTGCCTGAAGTTTATGGATTTGGACACCCCCCCTTTTTCCGGGTTCTCGCTGGGCACAGACGGGACTTATACCGCTCAGCAGGGAGCATCCGTGGATTGTGATTGGCTATTGAGTTGCGCCGACCTGTAAAGTGAAAGGAAGAGGAATTGTGAGCGAGGAAATAAGACAAGAAACATGGGGCTCATTATATTGCGATGGTACTGAGGGGGGGCATCGACGCTTTCTTACCATTAAGAGCACATTGCTAATTCCAGTAAATAAATGTAAATGATTTTAATCTTCTTTTATTTACATAGAGAAATTGCTAAAAACATCAAAAAGGAAAAACCCACCGCCACCATTCTCATTGGCTTCTTGCTGGGGGCTCGTGCCGCCCTTAAAGGAGAAGGAAAGTCCTTTCACACTTGGGCGTGACAAATGTTAGGCACCCCCAAGAGATTGTATTTACTTACCTGAAACCCCCGGCCGGTGCTCCTATCAGCAGAAAACTGCACCGGCCGGGGTTATACGGAGCGATCCACTTCCGGCTTCTTCTTTCTTTGCGCGGCTGCACATGCACATTAGAGTGAAAAGCCGAACCTTAACTAAAAAGTCGATATTTCGATCTACTGCGCCTGCGTCTGCCCCGGGAAACTTATAGAAAGAAGAAGCAGGAAGAGGATCGCGCCATGGCACCCCCAAGTGGTAAACGACTTTCCTAGGGGTTATTTACCTTTAAATGAACTGGTAGTATGATGTAGAGAGGGATATTCGGAGACAATTTGCAATTGGTTTTCATTTTTTATTATTTGTGGTTTTTGAGTTATTTAGCTTTTTATTCAGAAGCTTCCCAGTTTGGTTGCTAGGGTCCAAATTACTCTAGCAACCATTCAATGATTTGAATTAGAGACTGGAATAGAAGGCTGAACAGAAAGATGAGTAATAAAAAGTAGCAATAACAATAAATGTGTAGCCTTACAGAGCATTTGTTTATGAGATGGGGTCAGTGACCCCTATTTGAAAGCTGGAGAGAGAAGAAAAAGGTTAATAATTAAAAAGAAATGTATAGAATAAATAATGAAGACCAATTGAAAAGTTGTTTAGAATTGGTAGCTCTATAACATACTAAAAGTTAACTTAAAGGTGAACTAATCCTTTAAACGCGTTAAGAATCAGGCCATTGTGTACACACTGCACCCAGTTATACCCAGTGCATTTGTGTTTTAGATGGGGTCTGTGACCCCTATTTGAAAGCTGGAAAGAGCCAGGAGGAAAAGGCAAATAATTATAAAAAATGAAGACCAATTGCTTAGAATTAGCCAGTCTATAACATACTAAAAGTTAACTTAAAGGCAAACCACCCCTTTTAAGCTCCATCTTTTATTCATGTCCTTGGCTCAGGAGGGGACGCTCTGAAGGCTGCCGCTGGGTTTGTAATTGAATGTGAGGCTCTCTAGTCAGTCAGGGGGCTGGGAGTTGTAGTTCAGAGATGTCTATGGGACTCTCTTGCTGTTCTGCAAATAATGTTGGGATTGTGTTATAATAATACTAATGTCATGTTGAGTATTAACAATGGAATGTATGAGTGGGGAAGTGGTCCTTTAATCACATGTATATGTTTATTAGCAGGTTCCATTCGTAGGCTGATATTTTCCTGTTGCAGCAGGCCAGGCACTAACTGTTTTTTCAGATTGACCAATCAAGCTGCAGTCTGGTTGTTACAGCCAATGGTCTTTGAGGGACCTTGCTCTTCGGTGGGGCCTTCAGGGATCCTCCCAGGTTCTCAGCTCAGCTGCTAGCCGCTCGGCTGCAGTGGGTAGCCAAATTGAAGGAAAAGTTGTGACCATAAGACCCTCTGCTGTATGGTGGTTAAAGGATAAGTAAACCTTAAAAATAAGTGAATGTAAAATTGATGAGGGGGCTAAGTCATTATTTATTTATTTTTAATTCCAAGATATTAAGGGATACATGTACTGTTAATATGAATGAATTTTGTTACAACAGCGCCACCTGCTGGTCAGTTTCCCACCAGTCTGACCACCAAGTAGTCAAGGAAGTTGTCAGGAGAAAGAAAGAGGCTGCTCTGATGTTCTTCTGCTTAGGAATAAAATTAGAAACCTTTCTAAAATCTTTCCTAAGCAGAAGAACATCAGAGCAGCCTCTTTCTTTCTCCTGACAACTTCCTTGACTACTTGGTGGTCAGACTGGTGGGAAACTGACCAGCAGGTGGCGCTGTTGTAACAAAATTAATTCATATTAACAGTACATGTATCCCTTAATATCTGGAAATTAAAAATAAATAAATAATGAATGTACATTGCAAAAGTGCTTAGAATAGTCCCCTCATCAATTTTACATTCACTTATTTTTAAGGTTTACTTATCCTTTAAGACACTGGTTAAAGCAAACAAATCTGTCACAAGCAATGAGTCTCTCACATTATTCCCGCACTCTTTCTGGGATTGGCAGCACCAGTCCGTTGTTACGTTGCAGCAGAAAAAAAAAATAGAAGTGCGAGTCAATAGAAGATGAACCAGTAACTGTTTGTTATTGCAGACGTTCTCCCTGTCCGTTTGCCGCCCCTGTTTCTGGTCGTTACTGTCGCCCGCGTGTGTTTCTGGTTGTGCCGCCGACATTCTGTGCCCGGTGTTTATAGTAAAGAGCAGGCGGGCCCTTTGTGTCTGGCGCCTGACGCTTGGGGATCATGGGAGTTGTAGTTGTTTATTGTTCAGGGCACGTTGCAGTTGTGTATTTATTCTTTTCACTAATGACACTCATAATTCTATATATCTCTATCTGTTTGAGCCATAAACCAGTGATTCCCATTGACCCTGATAGGAAATAATTGTGCAATACTCTTATCAAGTAAAACGAGGGATGTAACAGCCTGTAGCACCCGAGGGCTGGACAAGAACGAGCTGATTGGCTTTTTTTTTTTTTACTTTCCCTTTTCATTAGCACATAATCATCATTTCTTTTATACACAGTATTAATATACAAAGTGCCAACACTGGAATTCTCATGCTGTCTACTCCCACCCACTGCTTGAGTCTCTGTGTCCCTCCCTCTGTAAGCCGCCATTAGTATTCTAGCCCCACCCACTGCTTGAGTCACAGACTCTGTGTCCCTCTTTCAGTAAACTGTCATCAGAGTGCTCTAGTCCCACCTACTGCTTGTCTCAGATTTGCTGCCCTCCGTAAA
Source organism: Xenopus laevis (assembly GCF_017654675.1). Taxonomy (NCBI): domain Eukaryota; kingdom Metazoa; phylum Chordata; class Amphibia; order Anura; family Pipidae; genus Xenopus; species Xenopus laevis. The sequence goes on from NC_054371.1 coordinate 13,155,757, forward strand.
CTTCCATCAGAGTACTCTTTATCCATCCCACTGTATTAGACTTTCAGCCCCTCCCCCTGTAAGGTAAGGCCCACCCACTGCTTGAGTCACAGACTCTTTGCCCCTCCCCTTATAATCTTCTTTCAGAGTGTTGTAGGAAATTATTCAGTTCTTGCGCTGGCAGTGTCCCAGTTCTTCCTATTCATGATTAGAATGAGATCTATGATGGAAAATGGGCCATTTGGGGGCAAAGTGTCCCCCCCCTCAATGTTGCACGAAATGTTTATTTTTACTGCACGAGGGGGTGGATTCAGGGGAGCTGTCATGGCAGCCGATGCCTTTCATTGGCTGTAAATATATTAATGCTGGCGGTCTCATTGTGTGGGGGAACAGGAAAGGGTTAAGCAAACATGGCCTCCCTGCTGGGATTCAGCCAGAAATCTGCTTTGATGTGCGGTGACAGTGCTTGTGTCCCTATGACTGTCAGCTCCGTGTCCCAATGACTGTCAGCTCTGTGTTCCAGTGACTGTCAGCTCCGTATCCCAATGACTTTCGGCTCTGTGTCCCAATGACTTTCGGCTCTGTGTCCCAATGACTGCCAGATCCGTGTCCCAATGACTTTTGGCTCCGTGTCCCAATGACTTTTGGCTCCGTGTCCCAATGACTTTTGGCTCCGTGTCCCAATGACTTTTGGCTCCGTGTACCAATGACTGTCAGCTCCTTGTCCCAATGATTGTCAGCTCCGAATCTCCCCCCCCCCCCAAGCCCACTGCACAAACAACAGGCTGCAAACAGCACAATAATCACACACTGAACCACAGTTTGATTTTTAAAGGGGCAGATCCACTGAACAGGGAAGAGTTGCTCCGTGTCCATCCTCATCATGGTTAAAGGACAACCATCTCCACCGACTCATTTTTTTGCTCTTCCCCCTTTTCCATATTAATTGTGTCCCAAAGAGCCTCTAAAACTTCAGATGTGTAGGAAACCCCATCCCTGGCCATGACCCTTCCTTTTGCATTGGTGGTTGGTGACAAAGAGCTTACACTTACCCATGGCCAAGCTTCTCTGCTGTTCTCCAATCACAGCTAGGAATGGAAATGACACCGGCCAACATGGCAGCCACCAACACCTCAGTTGGTTGAGGCAAGGGTGTTGGTGTCTGGGGGTTAAGTTCCCCTTTAAAGTGGAATTTCACCTTCATTTAAGTAAAATGGACCTGTTCCAATCAGTAGCTCATCTGCACTTTCTATCTGTTAGCATTTTTAAATTATTAGCTTTCCTTTTCTTACCCGCCTGCAGATGCTACTTCTCATTGTTTGCCAGGGTCATTTTTATTGTTATTCTAGCAATACTATTTCTGGGAATGAAATGCCCATAGTGTGGCACAGGAATGCTTTTATGGACTGATTGGACCAGACCCAGGACTCTCATGTGCCCCAAGCATGGCCGGCTGCTCTGGGAGTGGGCAACTGGAGGCATGCAGCACATGATATGGGCACCATCCAGTAACTGTTATTAAAGGGTGGTTCATCTTTAAGTTAACTTATAGTATGTTTTAGAATTGCTAATTCTGAGCAACTTTTTGATTGGTCTTTATTATCTTTCCAGCTTTCAAATGGGGTCACTGACCCCATCTAAAAAAACAAATGCTCTGTAAGGCTACACATGTATTGTTATTGCTACTTTTTATTACTCCTCTTTCTATTCAGGCCTCTCCTATTCATAATCCAGTTTCTTATTCAAATCAATGCATGGTTGCTAGGGTAAGTTGGACCCTAGCAACCAGATGGCTGAAATTGCAAACTGGAGAATAAAAAGCTAAATAACTCAAAAACCACAAATAATAAGAAATGAAAACCAATTGCAAATTGCACATCCAAAGTTAGAAGCACAGAATGAGAGATCCTTAAAGGGGAAGTGCACCAGCAACAGAAATTGAAGACCAACTGCAGTATGCTTCCCCACTAATCAGCATTCCTCACATTTGGCAGGTATCCCCAAAAGCCTCTGATTCCTCTTGTTAATAACCACACTGCCCGGGAGTTGCCCAACAGATACCGGCCATTGCACGCCACTTATGATTTGCCATTTACAAACTGTCGTACGATTGAAGGGGCAGATGGGAGACTTGTGTGTCTCAATGTGTTGTGTTGTTACTTTGTGTTTGATGTCAGATACAGCACTTTCTCCTATTAATGGTCGGGCTGCTGTTTGTGTAGAATAAGTGTGTGCAACCTGTGGGACTCTGTACCTGGCAATACTGCGCCGCTTGCTAGAGATTTGATGGGCAACCACCAGCCATTTTTGGGCTCAAGATCCTCCCATGCACAAAACACATAAGCGTGGTGACAGTTGTGATCCGAGTCTAGTGCCTCTGCACCATCATAGGAAAAACCTGGTGTGCCATTAGCCCCGAAGTGATCTGATTGGTTGCTATGAGTAACTGCACTGGGGCAGTGTTAGTAAACCAGACCTGCTATTCTGCAATCTATTTAGTGACTGTGCCCTTTATATATTATAGAAAAGCTTTCATTGTGACACCGGAATGTGTGAATGAGGCATGGAGGTGCCAATGCCTTGCTGTAGGTAGGTGTTCTTGCTTTTATATTTATATATGTATAATAGACCTGTAAATAGATATATATTTCTACTGGGCACCCTGTTGCACAGCTTTATCACCGTCCCACTAAGCGGGGGCACATATACAGGAAAAAAAGGCCCGTGACTATTCTCCGCTCACTAAGTTTATTTTCTGACCACCAGCCCGGTCTCTCTGGAGACAAGGGAATTGTAAATAGACTTTTCTTCGTGTTACGGTGTATTTTTTAGAGCTCGGAGCAGTATCGAAGCCCATAGTTGTGCGCTGTCCCTTTAAATTATGCTCATACAGTGGTGAGGCCAAACGGTGTGTGTCTGTTCCAACTACAGACTTTTACTTGAGCGGCTAATAAATGGTTAATATATATATTCAATTAGCAATAGTCTGATATACCTCATCTTCAAAACTGTTAATTAATTGCCCCAGTCATAACCTCGTTGATCCAGATCGATAAAGTCTTGTGTAAAGGGGAACTGCACCCCGCAAACTGTTTTATGATTTACCTAAAGAAAGAAACGTCATTCTTTGGAACGGTGTCCTGCCCGCCACATTAAAGGAAATGGAAACCATTGGAAATTGTTCATAGCGCTCTTCTGAGCGCTTTTGCTGTTCATTTCAATCGGCAGAAAATGAAGTTAGTAAACGGTAGAAAGTCTTGTAATGTTGATCTGCTGAGACGATGAGCAGGGAAAGGGATGGCTGAGGTTACTCTGGTCAGTTCTAAGCAGAATATCAGCACAAGACTCTCCTTTTCTCACTAAATGAATTTTCTGCCACAGTAGCGCTGTTGTTTTAAATTCATTATATTTGCAGAATTGCTAATATCTTCAAAACCCTTATGTAAGAGTCTATCCTTCTTTGCTGATTGTCTTCCAGCCTCTACAGGGAAACCATATTCCATTCTATCCCATCAGCCTCTTCCAGGGACAATCCCCCTTCCCCTGTAGAAATTGGTATTTCCCACCAATTCCATTTCAAAAGCAACGTTTATGATATTCCTGAGGGTTTCAGCTGTGTGTATAATTGTGCATCGTTTGCCTGTAAATAGCACTGATTGTATAGAACAAGAAACATTTCCATGGGAGGGGCTGTTAGATTGACACTTGGGATTGAGATTTTTTCTGGTATCTGTTTTTTTTTTTTTTGTATTGTAAAATAGCTAATTTAAATAAAGACAGATTAAAAGTTCCAATGAAAATGTGAACCACGTGTACAATGAGAAGCTCCGCCTACTGCGACCTTTCTATTGAAATAAAAGGAAAATTATGTGACGTGTGGATTGTTTTTTTTTTTAATCATTGTAATTGTCATTATTAACATGGCCCAGGAATAACCCCTGCTGCCCGGGGTTCTGGTACTCAGTTTAACCCATGTATGGCCACCCTTAAATGCTTGTCAGGTGGTGGTGGGAACTGTTGTTCAAAAATAGTGTCTGTGTTTCTTTAAGAAGATTGCGCTAAGGCGCTTGCAAATTAGCATATTCCCCAGCTGAGCCAATGGAACAAGGGGTTATACCAAGACCCCTGAATGAAGGGGGGTGTCTGCCCTCTGTACATAGAGCTGGATTGGAACCCTGGCATGATGATGGGACCCCTGCACCCAGGGCTGCCGTTAGAAATCACGGGGCCCCATACAACTAAATTTTCAGGGCCCCATGTTGCCCATCGTAAGCCCCACCCCAGATCCCGCCCACTCAACATCACAGTTTAAAAAACACACAGACATCAGCGTTAAAAAAGGTAACCCCCCATTACACACACACGTTATAAAAAGCTATTGGGGACCAGGACCCCACTATAAGTTAAAAAAAAAACCATTGGTGCCAGGGCCCCCCATAAGTTTTTTTTTTTTTATAAAAACATTGGCGCCAGGGCCTCCCTTAAAAGTAAAAAAAAACATTGGGGCTCCAAAGAAATTTTTTTTAAAAAAAAAAAACATTGGCTCCAAGGCCACCCTTACAAGTTAAAAAAATTGGGGCCTCAAAGAATATATTTTAAAAAAACATTGGCGCCAGGGCCCCCCTTACAAGTTAAAAAAAAAAAATTGGGGCCCCAAAGAAATTTTTTTAAAAAAACGTTAGCTCCAAGGCCACCCTTTTAAGTTAAAAAAAAAATTGGGACTCCAAAGAATATTTTGTAAAAAAAAAACATTGGCGCCAGGGCCCCCCTTACAAGTTAAAAAAAAAAAAGAATATTTTTTTAAAAAACATTGGTGGCAGGGGTCTATAGAGGATTAAAATTAATAAACACACACATTGGTGTTCAGGGGAATTGAACTCGTGGCTTCAGGACTTTAACGTCTCCTCCTTTCGCGACTTCAGGTCTTTTCACCGCTTCGGGACTTCGTAACTTTTGGCACTTCCGCATTTCGGCTGTTTGGGACTTCGGAAGGAGGCGGCACGGCTTCAGCGCTGTCTAGGGGGGCCCGGCTCTTTCGAAAAGTTCAGCACTGCCGGGCCTGGTACACTTGTACCCCCTGTGCCCCCCTGATGGCGGCCCTGCCTGCACCTCTAATGATCCCTTGAGTCAGTTTACCATGAACTGCAATGTTCCCTGATATATTATAGATATGGCCCCCCAATGCTTCATTCACCTACACCATGCATCACATGATACTCTGATTTAATAGGGAGGGGAATGTTCTGCTTGTGTGCAATATATCTCCCAACATTTTGGAAATAGATAAAGGGAAAATAAGATTTGCCGCATCCCTCGCTGTAATTTTTGACCACGCCCATTTTTGTTTCCGCACCCCTTAATTACCAGTTAATTTTACAAAATTTCGAAGGTTATGAAACACATTTCTGTGGTTTTTATATGTTATTACAGTTTTGCATTTAATTTTAAAGGACAACTAAACCCTAAAATAAATGTGGTTAAAATGGCATATTTTATATAGTGAACTTATTGCACGAGGCTAAAGTTCCAGCTTGTCAATAGCAGCAATGATCCAGGACTTCAAACTTGTCACAGGGGGTCACCATCTTGGAAAGTGTCTGTGACACTCGCATGCTCAGTGGGCTCTGATTGGCTGTTGAGAAGCTAAGCTTAGGGCTCGTCACTAATTATCCAGCAGAAAATGAACTTCCCCTGTAATAGAAGCTGTAATAGAGGCTGCACAGATCTTATCTGATCCCCATTGTAAGCAGCAGTCTGACCCTGCTTTATGGCAGCTGAGATTCTAGCTATCTGTATAACAGAACATTCTGTCCCAGTGGCTGCACAGATCCTATCTGATCCCCATTGTAAGCAGCAGTCCTGTCCTGCTTTATGGCAGCTGAGATTCTAGCTATCTGTATAACAGAACATTCTGTCCCAGTGGCTGCACAGATCCTATCTGATCCCCATTGTAAGCAGCAGTCCTGTCCTGCTTTATGGCAGCTGAGATTCTAGCTATCTGTATAACAGAACATTCTGTCCCAGTGGCTGCACAGATCCTATCTGATCCCCATTGTAAGCAGCAGTCCTGTCCTGCTTTATGGCAGCTGAGATTCTAGCTATCTGTATAACAGAACATTCTGTCCCAGTGGCTGCACAGATCCTATCTGATCCCCATTGTAAGCAGCAGTCCTGTCCTGCTTTATGGCAGCTGAGATTCTAGCTATCTGTATAACAGAGCATTCTGTCCCAGTGGCTGCACAGATCCTATCTGATCCCCATTGTAAGCAGCAGTCCTGTCCTGCTTTATGGCAGCTGAGATTCTAGCTATCTGTATAACAGAACATTCTGTCCCAGTGGCTGCACAGATCCTATCTGATCCACATTGTAAGCAGCAGTCCTCTCCTGCTTTATGGCAGCTGAGATTCTAGCTATCTGGATAACAGCATAGAAATCTTTCATTTTAAAGGGATACAGTCATGGGAAAAAAGTTTTTTTTTCAAAATGAATCAGTTAATAGTGCTACTCCAGCAGAATTGCACTGAAATCCATTTCTCAAAAGAGCAAACAGATTTTTTTATATTCAATTTTGAAATCTGACATGGGGCTAGACATATTGTCAATTTCCCAGCTGCCCCAAGTCATGTTTTCAGGTGACAGTATCCTTTTAACATCCTTCGTGCCCATTTTATTTGGGATGGGGAAGAAGGTGGAATAGAGACTCAGTAGATTCCCTTATGCTGGAAGGACACAGGTGAGGAGACAATGCAGAGGTGCTGCCAAGCTATTTTATATCCCTCCTGGTGACACATTTTGCCAACTTAGATGCAGAATAAAAAAAGGATCGTTCCCTGTGATGCATCTGTGTGAGTCTGTGCGAGAGACTTCCCAATGTGCAGGAGTCCAGATGCAGTAAGTCTATCCCAGCTCAGCACACACACCGGGTACTCACAGAACCAACTCTGTCTCTCTCTCCGGGCACCTAAATCACTTTTATGCTGCTTCAGTTGGATTAGACTTATGCTTTTCCTTTGGATATCTGTGTAAAGCTCAAGTGGAAATCTCCTACTTTACAATTCAAGTTCAATTGTATTGAGTCGCAATTAGAGACAGAGGCAGCACAGACAGATGGAGCCTGGAGTTTTTTCGGTCACAAGATAAACAGATCATTCGATAACAGATATTTGGTGAAAAGTCATAAAATGCGCAAATTTTGCTACCGATCTAGTCACCTAGAGCAGCCAAGGCCGAGGGCTTTTTTTAAAGGATATTACAAATTACTGCATTGCCGTAAATTTGTAATACCGGCCCCAGCCTTGGCAGGTGTTTTACCGGCTAGGCTGGTAAAATACCGGCTGGGTGGCAACCCTACCAATGAGACGCCTGCACTTCCTCTCATCGCATTGGATCGGAAGGACACACACCGTGTAGATCCGGCCTTGAAGTAGTTTCCCCCAAGATGTGGTAGTAGTTTTCTTGAACAAGTTTCATTATTCAGAATTGCTATGAGCAAACTTAGGGTCCTGCTGAATTGTGCTTAGTACAGGGGATACCTATGCTGCCATAGTTTTATGGGATCTCTCTGTACAGACTATGAGCAAACTTAGGGGCTGTTCCTGCTGAATTGTGCTTAGTACAGGGAATACCTATGCTGCCATAGTTTTATGGGATCTCTCTGTACAGACTATGAGCAAACTTAGGGGCTGTTCCTGCTGAATTGTGCTTAGTACAGGGAATACCTATGCTGCCATAGTTTTATGGGATCTCTCTGTACAGACTATGAGCAAACTTAGGGGCTGTTCCTCCTGAATTGTGCTTAGTACAGAGGAATACCTATGCTGCCATAGTTTTATGGGATCTCTCTGTACAGACTATGAGCAAACTTTGGGACTGTTCCTGCTGAATTGTGCTTAGTACAGGGAATACCTATGCTGACATAGTTTTATGGGATCTCTCTGTACAGACTATGAGCAAACTTAGGGGCTGTTCCTGCTGAATTGTGCTTAGTACAGGGGATACCTATGCTGCCATAGTTTTATGGGATCTCTCTGTACAGACTATGAGCAAACTTAGGGGCTGTTCCTGCTGAATTGTGCTTAGTACAGGGAATACCTATGCTGCCATAGTTTTATGGGATCTCTCTGTACAGACTATGAGCAAACTTAGGGACTGTTCCTGCTGAATTGTGCTTAGTACAGGGAATACCTATGCTGCCATAGTTTTATGGGATCTCTCTGTACAGACTATGAGCAAACTTAGGGGCTGTTCCTGCTGAATTGTGCTTAGTACAGGGAATACCTATGCTGCCATAGTTTTATGGGATCTCTCTGTATGTTTCGTACGATATCTGTGCGTCTATGGCCACCTTTACTGAATCCTTTTGTGAGGAGTATAAGACAACAGGAGGCCAGTGATAAAGCTGTGAACAGTGAGACTTGTACCTTCCCTTTGTTCCCTGGGACAATATAAAACACTGTTGGAACATTACTCTGCCCCTGTTGGTTGTTTGAACCTCCAATATGGCTGCATTGTAATACAGAAGGAGCAAGATGGCCGCCACCCAACACAGGAGCACAAAGATGGCTGCCTTCAACCCGTCCCTGCTCTTTGCCACATCCAATATGGCTGCCAGTAACGTCAAGTTCCTGTTTATCAGCTATGAGAGAACTTGTTGCTTTACATTGTGTGTTTGTTTGGCTTCCATCAGGACAGAGGCAGCAGGAGACCCATGTTGGACTGGGGCAGCCACTGCCAGGGAAACCAGACGCTTGTTGTACATACTGGTGAATTAACAGCAACATTTTCAACTTTCAACAACATTTCAATTCACTTTGCCTCCTCTCCTTCCCACATTTCTCCCTCTGCGACTCCTCCCTCCTTGCTGATTCCACTCTCCCCTTTACCAGCTCATTCCCTGGGGCCACTGGCTCTGGCTGCTGACTTGGCCCATTCCTTTGTGGCTACTGCAGGGACTCTCCGCAGACATGCGGATTTTGCTTTTCTTCCTCATTTGGGCCCCCCTGCTGCTTTATACTCCATTTGCTGGTGGTCCTTGTGGATCTCTGACCCTCCACTATAATCCCCAATGCCTGGGCCCCAGCTTGTCTGTATCTAGTTTGCTAAATATTTTTTTTGTGGGGGCACATCTCACTTTAAGCCCCTGCACTTCCCTCACTAAACACTTTGATTCAACCTTCTCATTAGAACCTGGGCCTCCCCAGACACAGACATCCCAGCGGTGCACTTTCCTTGCTGCGCTTATTCCAGCTCAATATGAATCCCTGGATTTTATTTACTTGCCAAGCATGAAGGCCGTGGGAGGCACAGATTACTCCTGTGGGACAGCATTTGAATGAGGAAAGACTAATTAGAATTCAGCCGCGGCACTGAGCAAGTCTCCTTAACTCCGAGGGGCTCTCTGTAACCAGAACTTGCCCAGATAAACACTCTCTAGGTATATTATATCCCCAGCACAAGCTGTCAGGCTGCAACCCCAGCACAGATTTGTGTTTATGTACAGTTTTAATTGGCACCAAACATTCAGAAGGTTAATCTTTCCAGTTTAGGCCAATTATTATAATATCACATTGGGAAACCTTTAAATATTCTAATTAATTTCGTCCTACTCACCATGTGCTATATATGTCCTGCCCTGCTTTATGGCAGCTGAGATTCTAGCTATCTGTATAACAGAACATTCTGTCCCAGTGGCTGCACAGATCCTATCTGATCCCCATTGTAAGCAGCAGTCCTGTCCTGCTTTATGGCAGCTGAGATTCTAGCTATCTGTATAACAGAGCATTCTGTCCCAGTGGCTGCACAGATCCTATCTGATCCCCATTGTAAGCAGCAGTCCTGTCCTGCTTTATGGCAGCTGAGATTCTAGCTATCTGTATAACAGAACATTCTGTCCCAGTGGCTGCACAGATCCTATCTGATCCCCATTGTAAGCAGCAGTCCTGTCCTGCTTTATGGCAGCTGAGATTCTAGCTATCTGTATAACAGAGCATTCTGTCCCAGTGGCTGCACAGATCCTATCTGATCCCCATTGTAAGCAGCAGTCCTGCCCTGCTTTATGGCAGCTGAGATTCTAGCTATCTGTATAACAGAACATTCTGTCCCAGTGGCTGCACAGATCCCATATGTTGTGCTTGACATGACAGCAATGTGGTTAAACTGCTCCATTGCTGCATCAAACATTGTATTGTAGGAAGGGGAATTATTGGAGATCATAAAGGAAGAGATTTATCATGGGGTCACAATAATAGCGTAGATTTGACATGGCAGTGAAATTGCAATTGATTCTCTCTGGTCAGCTCTGGTTGGCAATGAAGCCAATAAGTATGGACATAAGTTCAGCAGCAAAGGCTGTTTGGGACGTGGAATCTCTATCTGAGCCTGTGGAACAGATGTTGCCCTGAGATTCATACGGCAGATAATGAAGTCGAGTGACTAATCAATTATGGATCAATAAGCCCAAGCAATTCCATTATTGAGAACATGAAGAGAAGGGCCGGCGGCAGCAACTCCCCTCTTTGTGTCATTTGGTGCTAAAAGCCCATCAGAAGCCGAGGCAAGGTGACATGTCAGATATACAGGGGGGTGTTAATAGGCAACTGCTGCCCCCCTGCTGTTCCCTGAGATACACAGACTTTTGTAGGAGACTGAAAAGATCTTCTAGCTTAGAGAAATATTAGGAGCTATGGTTCATTGTTTGGCTCAGAATTCTGTCCCATTAGTGCGGAATATATAAAAAAAATAATAATTATTGTGATAACACTGGATTCCTATGTAACTGCCCGGCTCCTGGGAGACATTGCCATTGTAAATTAGGCACAGGACCTCTCCATATGCACAAATCGGTCTATTTTCTTCTCACCACATTTTTACATGAATATAGGAAAAGTACATTATCGGCAAATTAAACCTATTCATTTATTTGCTTCTGGGAAGAGACTAGGGACACCTATATTATCCTCTGGGAAGGGAGTGTGACTGTGAGATAGTAGGTATAGTAGGGAGAGATGGTGTCTATAGTAACAGTGGATAATAGTCTCTGGGAAGGGAGTGTGACTGTGGGATAGCAGGTATAGTAGGGAGAGATGGTGTCTATAGTAACAGTGGATAATAGTCTCTGGGAAGGGAGTGTGACTGTGGGATAGCAGGTATAGTAGGGAGAGATGGTGTCTATAGTAACAGTGGATAATAGTCTCTGGGAAGGGAGTGTGACTGTGGGATAGCAGGTATAGTAGGGAGAGATGGTGTCTATAGTAACAGTGGATAATAGTCTCTGGGAAGGGAGTGTGACTGTGGGATAGCAGGTATAGTAGGGAGAGATGGTGTCTATACTAACAGTGGATAATAGTCTCTGGGAAGGGAGTGTGACTGTGGGATAGCAGGTATAGTAGGGAGAGATGGTGTCTATAGTAACAGTGGGATAATAGTCTCTGGGAAGGGAGTGTGACTGTGGGATAGCAGGTATAGTAGGGAGAGATGGTGTCTATAGTAACAGTGGATAATAGTCTCTGGGAAGGGAGTGTGACTGTGGGATAGCAGGTATAGTAGGGAGAGATGGTGCCTATAGTAACAGTGGATAATATTCTCTGGGAAGGGAGTGTGACTGTGGGATAGCAGGTATAGTAGGGAGAGATGGTGTCTATACTAACAGTGGATAATAGTCTCTGGGAAGGGAGTGTGACTGTGGGATAGCAGGTATAGTAGGGAGAGATGTGTCTATACTAACAGTGGATAATAGTCTCTGGGAAGGGAGTGTGACTGTGGGATAGCAGGTATAGTAGGGAGAGATGATGCCTATAGTAACAGTGGGATAATAGTCTCTGGGAAGGGAGTGTGACTGTGGGATAGCAGGTATAGTAGGGAGAGATGGTGCCTGTAGTAACAGTGGGATAATAGTCTCTGGGAAGGGAGTGTGACTGTGGGATAGCAGGTATAGTAGGGAGAGATGGTGCCTGTAGTAACAGTGGATAATAGTCTCTGGGAAGGGAGTGTGACGGTGGGATAGCAGGTATAGTAAGGAGAGATGGTGTCTATAGTAACAGTGGATAATAGTCTCTGGGAAGGGAGTGTGACTGTGGGATAGCAGGTATAGTAGGGAGAGATGGTGTCTATAGTAACAGTGGATAATAGTCTCTGGGAAGGGAGTGTGACTGTGGGATAGCAGGTATAGTAAGGAGAGATGGTGCCTATAGTAACAGTGGATAATAGTCTCTGGGAAGGGAGTGTGACTGTGGGATAGCAGGTATAGTAGGGAGAGATGGTGCCTATAGTAACAGTGGATAATAGTCTCTGGGAAGGGAGTGTGACTGTGAGATAGCAGGTATAGTAGGGAGAGATGGTGCCTATAGTAACAGTGGGATAATAGTCTCTGGGAAGGGAGTGTGACTGTGGGATAGCAGGTATAGTAGGGAGAGATGGTGCCTATAGTAACAGTGGGATAATAGTCTCTGGGAAGGGAGTGTGACTGTGGGATAGCAGGTATAGTAGGGAGAGATGGTGTCTATAGTAACAGTGGGATAATAGTCTCTGGGAAGGGAGTGTGACTGTGGGATAGCAGGTATAGTAGGGAGAGATGGTGCCTATAGTAACAGTGGATAATAGTCTCTGGGAAGGGAGTGTGACTGTGGGATAGCAGGTATAGTAGGGAGAGATGGTGCCTATAGTAACAGTGGGATAATAGTCTCTGGGAAGGGAGTGTGACTGTGGGATAGCAGGTATAGTAGGGAGATATGGTGCCTATAGTAACAGTGGGATAATAGTCTCTGGGAAGGGAGTGTGACTGTGGGATAGCAGGTATAGTAGGGAGAGATGGTGCCTATAGTAACAGTGGGATAATAGTCTCTGGGAAGGGAGTGTGTCTGTGGGATAGCAGGTATAGTAGGGAGAGATGGTGCCTATAGTAACAGTGGATAATAGTCTCTGGGAAGGGAGTGTGACTGTGGGATAGCAGGTATAGTAGTGAGAGATGGTGCCTATAGTAACAGTGGGATAATAGTCTCTGGGAAGGGAGTGTGACTGTGGGATAGCAGGTATAGTAGGGAGAGATGGTGCCTATAGTAACAGTGGATAATAGTCTCTGGGAAGGGAGTGTGACTGTGGGGTAGCAGGTATAGTAGGGAGAGATGGTGCCTATAGTAACAGTGGATAATAGTCTCTGGGAAGGGAGTGTGACTGTGGGATAGCAGGTATAGTAGGGAGAGATGGTGCCTATAGTAACAGTGGGATAAAAAAAAAGCCATCTCATGTTTCCCTTGTTAGTTTTAAGTAGGTAAAAATCACAAGACTTCCTTTTGTAGTCTAACTGCCTTTATAAAGGCACTTGGCCCCTGGTGTAGCCTTGTATTTCCTATTGTGCTCCATGACAATTGCATGGTTTCTACCTTAATTTAGGTCATTGACCTTATATCCTTCTTACAAGGAAATCGACTGGCACTCGTGGCAAGTACAAGCAAGCAAATTTATTTGTGGATGTGCAACGTTTTGGGGAAACCCCTTTATCATGCCTGGGATGGACACTGATCTGCTGAGCCTGTGATGGACGTCTCAGAGGGGCAGAAATCAAAGAATCCAATATATGAAGTAGTGATAGACACAGGGATCTGCTGAGACTGTGATGGACATCCCAGATGGGCCAGAAACCATAGCACCCAGTATATGAAGTAGGGATAAACACAGGATCCATAGAGCCTTTGATGGACAACCCAGACTGGCCAGGAAACCATAAAACCCAGTATTTGAAGTAAGGATAGACACAGGGATCTGCAGAGCCTGTGATGGACATTTCAGATGGGCCAAAAACCATAGAACCCTGTATTTGAAGTAAGGATAGACAAAGGGATTTGCTGAGCCTTTGATGGACAACCCAGATGGGCCAGGAAACCATAAAACCCAGTACATGACATAAGGATAGACACAGGGATCCACAGAGCTTGTGATGGACAACCCAGATGGGCCAGGAAACCATAGAACCCTGTATTTGAAGTAAGGATAGACACAGGGATCTGCAGAGCCCGTGATGGACAACCCAGATGGGCCAGAAACCATAGAACCATGGAACCCAGTAAGTAAAGAAGCATCAGGATGAAGTAAGATGGAAACATATGGCAGTTAGTGTATGGGTAATCTAGCATGCACACCCAGGGGCAGTAATCCGGACATAGAAACAACTACCCCTGAGCAAGAATTCAATGGAACACTTATGGTCTGGTTACATTTAAGAACTGGGCAACCAAGTTGGTTGCGTGGGTTTTTATTTCAAACCTTTTTTCCTTTGTAAGTTTCCCTCTTAACGATAAAATGTTTGCAGGAGTCAGCACACATCAGGCCATAGCAGTGATAATAAGAAGGATAGTGCTTTTCAGCATATTATGAAAATTATCCCACTAAAAGCCTAGTGCTTAGTAATTATAGCAAATGCGCATCTTTTTCTCTTTCTAAAAGTACTGGCATTCACGTGTTCTGTAATATCCATAATAAAGAATGTTTTAGCCCTCCAACCAAAATGGATGCAAATGGCTAATTAAGCTGAGACTGAATTACCTAGCTGTAGGACATGCACGAAGCCTTGATCCATATACAAAGGAACATTTCTCTTTTGGAACATACCCATAAGGCCTTGGTATGAAGTTGTGTGGGGTAGCAGTTTCCCAAGGAGGAAACAACACCTGATGCAGCAGAACTTCAGTTCCCAGAAGCTTGCAACAACCAAGACCAATGGTTCTTAGGGAAGGGCACACTTTGACCTCCATGGTCCTCTTCCTTCCCCTTTATGGCAGACACTGGCAAAGTCTTGTGGACACTGCTGAGGAACAATGACATGAAACTTACCTTAGGCTCTGTGCAGAAGAACCAGAACCAGAAATTTCCACCTGAACCATAAATGGCAAGCATGGCATTCGACTAGCCTTGTTGACACTTGTGTGTGATGTTGTCACCTAAATTTCATCCTTATATTCTATAGGTCTGTATCGTGCTGGAGGCCAGTCACCATACATGGTACTGCTATGGTTTTTCATCAACAGACGTATGGCATCTACTATCTACCAGGAATGACTATTCTATAGTGAGATACCATAACCTTAGCTAGGATGAAGAGCCATTGTCCTACACTATAGTTTTTCCAACTGTGTTTGCTTAGGTGGGGGATAGCCAGTCGTGTTTGAGTAAGAAATATGGGCTCATTTATGGTCACTAAGTGAAAAAATGGGGGCAGACTTGCACAAATGATAATACCATATGCAACATGTTTTCTTCTACGTATGATCATCTATATTATCACTATAACAAACAAGGGAAAGTTGTGCTCACCACTATTTTTTAAAACCATTAGGTGGGGGTGCAATGAGGCTGTGACCACAAAATACATATAGACAAATACAAGAGGTCCTCTGCACTCAACCCATTATCAATATATTTAAGACAGAGACATTTTGTGCTACTGCTACTAAAAAAATGCCTTACCCTTTAAACAACACAGGGATTGTTTGTCCATATATTGCAATATATTTAAGCTGAACAACTACGTCAAAGTCATCCCATATCTGGCCAGTCCTACGCTTAATTTTCATCTGATTCATTAAGAATTCAATTGCTTCATTATACATTTTACAAAGGGACTAAGTTTTACCTGCCTAATGGTTTTAAAAACCAAAAAAAATGGTTTTAAAAAATAGTGGTGAGCACAACTTTCCCTTGTTTGTTATAGTTCTACAAGAGCAGTGACCAGCTCCATGTTGTAGCTCCCACCCCTCCCAGCTATAGTCAGGTGATCCCACTGGTGTCCAATAAAAGGGCAGCCAAGTTTGGGAGTTTTACTTTGAAAGCAGCAAGTAAGTTGCAGGTAAAACTTAGTCCCTTTGTAAAATGTATAATGAAGCAATAGAATTCTTAATGAATCAGATGAAAATTAAGCGTAGGACTGGCCAGATATGGGATGACTGTGACGTAGTTGGCCAGCTTAAATATATGGAGTTTGATCCTGATTCAAGATGACGTTTAGAAGCTGGTAAAGCAGCTAGACCTTCTCTGATGACCTATGGGAAGTCCTGGTAACAGGATGGAAAGGGGCAGTGAGTATCCGGTAGAAAGAGAGAGGGCAAATATCTCATTAAGTGAGAGTAAGCTTGGATTATGCACTGAGCAGCAGTTGAATAGCAGGCTGAGCAGCTTTTTGTGTCTCTTTTGTATATTGAGTTTAAAACTTGATAAATATTGATAAATCCTTTAGAACTACAACAATTCTTTATGGCATTGTGTGTCAGTGTGAGAAGTAATATCTATTCACAAAAATCTGTAAAGTAGCAAAGCTCCGAGCTGTCTCCTTTTTGTTGGCTTTTAAGGGGGCAGAATGAAGCCATTTTTTGGATAGTCTATGAATGGAATATAAAGAGCTGCTAATGACGGCTTCCTGGCACAGAATGGGACTCGACACAGAGAGGAGCAAAAGAGCAAAGCCACATTATATAGAGCTAGAAAGTCGTGAATTTTGATGTGGGATTTCTGTTCGGAGGGAGCTGCCGCTGTATATTCAGCCTGGGATATAACATGAAAACCCCTTTATTGGGATGGAAAGCACATTCAGTTTAAACTTAAACAACTAGGGGTTAAGTGAAGACTCAAAAATCATTTATTTCTATCAGCACATGGAATTGTCAGGGAGATTAAAGGGATTTAAAGTCATAGTAAATACATGTGTTTTTTGACTGGCCAGGTGGTAGCTTTGCACTGCACTGCTGGCCAAGAACACTACATTACCAAAAGTATTTTGTGTTTCCTACTTTGTGGCAACGGTTTTAGTCCCTTCCCTGTTTCGGCACATTAATGTCCCCAAGCACAAAGGTATGTCCATATATTATGGGTTTGCTGAGATCGAGTGGAGGAACATGACTGGTCTGGCCAGAGATCTGACCTCAACCCAACTGAACCCCTGTTGGAGGAATTAGAACTGATTGTGAGCCAGATCCAACATCAGTGTCAAAAGTCTTCTTTATGAATGGAAGCCAATTCCACCAACAATATTCCAACATCTAATGGGACCTTCCCAAAAGAATAGAGGAGTGTTATAGCAGCAAATGGAGGTGCAACTTCATATTAATCCTCTTGGTTTTAGAATCAGATGTTATTTTGTACCTTTCTTCCCCTTTGTTATTAGGTCTACAAACAGAGAAGAACCAAAACACAGGACAGAATAGCATCAGCAAGCAGTATATTCAACCCTATTCCATGTTGCCTAAAATTCACTAAAGTAGCTTTCCTAACGAAGCAGTTTCCTAACGAGGACACACTGTTCCATAGCAATTAACAGCGCCCTCTATCTATTGTGTGAAGTTAATCCTATTTCCAGACTTTTCCTTACAAGCTATGACTTTATCACAAAATACTTTAGAAAAAGAGAAGACAATGCAGACTCTCACGCTGGGTGCTTAGGGCCACTTTTGTTTTATGGTGAATTACTTTGGAAACATTGGAGGGGGGGAGCGGATAAAGCCTTTAATGAAATTCTCGAGTGATGGAAAGGTTTTCTTCCCTTAAATTAGCATAGTATGGATATCACGCTGGTTCCCTTAGAAGCTCCAATAAAAATATAAAGTAACTGAAGATCAAAGAAGTCTGAATTTAAAGCAAGTTGTTTATGCGGGAGGATTTTGACCAACTGGAACAGAATATTAATGGTGCCACGAACAGAATATCAGAATGTCAAACAAGGAAACAGGCAAAGAACAGCAGAATCATTTGAATTTACCATCTCACTACTTGAATTAGAATCAAGTCAACAAAGTAATGATGGGAGTGGGGTAAGGAAAGAATATTATGCAAGGTTGGGGGGAGTCCCGTCTAGGCCAGGAGGCAGGTGAGATATTTTGAGAAGATATTTCACTGCTCTTTATTAAAGGGATAGATCATCTTAAGGTAATGTTAAAATTACCTATTATAACCATCTTTTCAATTGTTCACATTTTTGTAGATTTTGATTTTTTTCCCTGTATTTTCCAGCTTTCAAATGGTCACTGAGTTACTGTTAGTTTTGAATTTTTCTTACTTATCTTTCTATTAAGGCTTTCTCCTATTGATCTTCTAGTTTCTCATTTTAAATCGTTGCCTAGTTGCTATGGTCAATTGAAACTCTAAAATTCCAAACTGTGAAGCAGCTGAACAAAAATCTAAATAAAAAAAAATTGTAGATTGTTTTAGCATTTCCTTGTCTACATCATACTAAAAGTTAAATTAAAGGAAGCCATTTCCTACAACTGTAAGCTTCTATCAGAGTGTTCAAGTCCATCCCATTGCTTGAGTCGTAGACTCCCAGCTCCTCCCCCTGTAAGATTCCATTAGCGTGTTCTAACCCAACCCACTGCTTGAGCCATAGACTCCCAGCTCCTTCCCCTGTAAGCTTCCATCAGAGTGTTCTAACCCAACCCACTGCTTGAGCCATAGACTCCCAGCTCCTCCCCCTGTAAGCTTCCATCAGAGTGTTCTAGCCCAACCCACTGCTTGAGTCAGACTCCCACAGTGTCGGACTGGGACACCAGGGGCCCACCAAAAAACCTTTGATCAGGGGCCCAGCCAAAAACCTTAGACCTGGGGTCCACTCTCAGGACTATTATTCTTCCACTCCTTACTCAACCTCTATGCTCATAGTCACTTTTCTTTACATACTATAATACTATAATCTATTATTCCATCTATTTGGCCTCTTTGCTGTAATAGGAATAGAGAATGGCCATGAAATAGGCTAAATGTTTAGCAGCATGAGGGCCCACTGACACCTGGGCTCACCGGGAGTTTTCCTGGTATCCTGGTGGGCCAGTCCGACACTGGACTCCCAGCTCCTCCCCCTGTAAGCTTCCATCAGAGTGTTCTAACCCAACCCACTGCTTGAGCCATAGACTCCCAGCTCCTCCCCCCTGTAAGCTTCCATCAGAGTGTTCTAACCCAACCCACTGCTTGAGCCATAGACTCCCAGCTCCTCCCCCTGTAAGCTTCCATCAGAGTGTTCTAACCCAACCCACTGCTTGAGCCATAGACTCCCAGCTCCTCCCCCTGTAAGCTTCCATCAGAGTGTTCTAGCCCAACCCTTAAGTCAGACTCCCAGCTCCTCCCCCTGTAAGCTTCCATCAGAGTGTTCTAGCCCAACCCACTGCTTGAGTCATAGACTCCCAGGTCATTCGCCTCTAAGCTTCCATTAGAGTGTTCTAGCCCCACCCACTGCTTGAGCCATAGACTCCCAGCTCCCCCCCCTGTAAGCTTCCATCAGAGTGTTGAGTCTTTGTATTAAGACCATTGGCATTATATGATATATTTGTTCCTTTTTGAGTTTATGGAAGTCGATATTCCACATGACCCAAAGGATGACGCAGTTCTGAGTCCGACCCTTGGATTTCACCTGGCAGATCCCCTTATTTTACTTGAGCATTGATCTATGGGCCTGGATTAGAACAATGAGAATATTCAGTCCCTTGCAGGGAAGACTGACAGTTTGGCTGTCATGGTTCACTGATATGTAGCTCGGGGTAGATCTGACTCATTATGTTAAAGACGTTTGAGAGAATAATTATTTTGGGTCGGTGACAGAACCATCTCTTTGGTGTCAGTGTGTACAGCACAAATGGCATTTCCACGTATCCCCCGTGTGGCTAATTCTGCAGTAGAGATTTTGAATAGAGACATTAAGAGCTTGGGAACCATATGCTCAAGCACAATAACGGATCCCTATATAGCATCTTGAAGGTTCCCTCTGTGGCTATTAAACAGTGAAGAAAAAAAATATGAAAAATATATTTAATAGCAGCAATACAGGGGCTAGGCGTGTGTCTTATTGTTTTGCAGCCTGGGGAAAATGCTGTTTTCAAATAATATTCCTAAAGGGGTAATTGATCTAAAAATGTACTTTTAGTGCTTTTTACTAGCAGGATTTTACAGTCGCACTTTTATATCTACTTCCTGTATTTATTCTTTTTTAATTAAATTTTATTCTAGTTATTCTAGTTGCCTATCCGCAACTATCACTTCCATTCAGATTTCTGGTTATAGGGTCAGTCTCCATAACTGGGTCAGACTTGTCTACTAGAGCACCGGCAGCTCTCTTTGGGACCCAGTTTAGATTGGTTTCCATCAGCCCTTTTTTATTTGCACCATAGATGTATACAAAACCTAAAGATTTGGCACCATCTCCATGATTGTTGTGCAATGACATGTTCTCTGGTGGGCTCCAGGAGTCCTAGTCCAACCCTACTTACTAATCATTAGCTCCTTGCACCATACCAACTGCAAAGTGGATTTAATCCAGAAGCTACTAGGGGCCTTTTAAGAAGTGAAAAGTAGGGTGCAAAGTGCAACCCAATGGGCACACTCCTTTTCTGTACTTTGCATGCTGCCCTGTATATTGGAAAATTGATGCAGATCTCGGTGGTCCATTTGGTTGATTATCTAAATCTCAAGTCCTAAAAAATTAGTCTATAAAGAGTAGAGACAGCCGTATCTTCACTATCCCTTATCATGGCTGAAGGAAGGTATCACATGGGGAAGCATGGAAAACAAGAAGAGCCACTTGAAAGGTCATTGCCTCATGGATGAACACAGTAGCTGATCTATTTAAAGGTTGCTCTTCTTGTTGTATCTACAA
Organism: Xenopus laevis; assembly: GCF_017654675.1. Classification (NCBI taxonomy): domain Eukaryota; kingdom Metazoa; phylum Chordata; class Amphibia; order Anura; family Pipidae; genus Xenopus; species Xenopus laevis. The sequence goes on from NC_054371.1 coordinate 13,176,353, forward strand.
GAGCCTCCGCTCTTCTGGCAAGGTCCCACTAAATGTTGAAACATTGGTGGTGGGCAGGGAAGAACTGGCCTGCCAAGAAAAAGCCCAGTGGCCTGCGGCCCCCAGGATTGTGCGCAAAGGAGAGGAGAGCGGAGAGAGGTTGCAGCACTGGGTGGAGCTCTTGGCTGAGGTAAGGGCCCCAGGTTGGTGTGGGGGCCCCTAAAGGAGCAGCCCAGTTCAACGCTGCTGTTGGAAATTGCTTCTATTAATTGCTTCTATTCAACCACAAGAGCTTTAGTGAGGTTGGCCAGTGATTTTGGTGATCAGGCCTGGCCACAAGGGTTCAGTTGGGTTGAAGTCAGGACTCATTGCAGTCAGGTTCTTTCACTCCCATCTCACAAACCAATTCTGTATGAGCCTAACTTTGTGCATGGGGTTGTTATCATCCTGAAACCTCCTAAATAATTGAATTGTCAAGCATGCTTTTGTATGATGTAGTGGTACCTTGGTTGTGTGTAGGGATGTAGCGAACCGCCGAGTATGTGTTCGCGAACGCCGTTCGCGAACACCGGCAAAAAATGCGAACAGTTCGCAAACTGTTCGCGAACTTCGAACATCCGAAAATCGTTCGATTCGAACGATCGAAGGATTTTAATCGTTCGATCGAACGATTTTCGTTCGAATCGAACGAAAATCGTTCAATTTTAGCGATCGAATGGTCGAACGATTTTGACGCGAACGCCTATTGGTGAACGTCGCGCGACGTTCGCGAACTTGCGGCGGACGCGAACAGTCGAAGTTCGCGCGAACTAGTTCGCCGGCGAACAGTTCGCTACATCCCTAGTTGTGTGTGCCCATTCCAATAAACAGGAGCTCACTTCGTTTTGGCCACATGGTATATTTAACTTATTTATACAAGTCCAGCTTCAATAAGTTGTTCCAGAGGTAGGGCTGCTAAACAATTCCCATTTCCCTGATAAATACCTGGGTTGCACTTTCCTTCCTCTGCAGTTACAATGTAGTAGATATTTATTGTTGAGCAAATATTTCACAAGGTTTAATGTTACTTCCAATGCCTTCGGCGCATCAGGAGCTCTGACTTCGTTCCCTTCACATGTTCATTTTCCATATTTTATTGACTGACTGAAACTCTCCGCCTTCTGCTCTTTTTTTTTTTTTTGTGGCAACAAAATAAGAAAAATAAAAGATTGCCTGTTGTTCCCTAATAGAAATGAGAGCCGTATAATTAAATTCTTGTTCTTTTGATGGGAAAATCTACCCTTACTTTCAATACTTTTACGAGATCCATAAAACAACCTGCTGCTTAAGTGTGTTTTAGTTGTGAATAAAAAGATTGCCGGGGAGCGCCGACTCAAGCGTTTCCACCTGGGCTTAGAGCCTTTTTATATGAGTGCCAAGAGAAAAAAAGCCTTGCCTCATCCTATTTAACATATGATTTTATTACGCACATAATAATTTGGCACAGCTGCCCGACTCTGACCTGGTATAGGAATGTAAATTAGGATTAAGTTGGATTTTAAGAAACCCGCAATGTGTCTATCAAAGGCAAGCAGGTTACCGCTAATCCTTCGTTACATTCACGAGGAACAAGTGTGGGTTTAGCAAATGTATGACATATAAAAAATTGTTCTGCCGTATTATTTTTTCTTCACATAAACCCTTATAGGATGGTACATCTTAAGCTTTATTTCTTAGAAGGCGCAGATTAAGTTCAGGAATCAGATTTTTCCACAAACGCTTATAATAAAATCAAATTTGATTCTATTTTTTAAAGGGGGTCAAAGGAACCCACCATAAATAGAATGGGAACCTATAGGTTAAGAATCTCTGCCCAATAGAAAGAAGACAAAAACAAAACCCCAAAAAAAACCCATCTAGAATACCTGAACACATCCTCTTATAACCCACCGTTGCCTTGAAGACTCTTTTCATCAAGGATACTCATCTGATATCTCATTGTTCTCCAATACTTTATGGTCTTGAGCAAGGTTTTCTTCCCCATATGACTCATGTTTCTTGATGTTTGTGTGTTATAATGTTATTGCAATGCTGGGAGTAACTTACTCAATGATGATTATGTTGATTAAACTGATGAGTACCTTGTTCCTCACAATTTGTTAACAAGGTCATTTGCAACTGAGCTACATATCTAATTGGTGTGACTTTACAACATGGGCCCCTATTACGTGTGAGCCAAATTCAAATGTAACGAGAGTTGGGGAGCAACACAAGCTTGAACAAATTCCTGGGGGGTACCATATAACTGCTGTAATTGGCTATTTGGTAGCGCCTATGTGGACTGGCAGTCGGGCTCTGTTTGGCAGTACACCTGGTTTTTATACAACCTTTCTTCACCCTTCTTCAGTCTGTCAGTGGTCAATTGAACCATGCCTACACCCAGCTTCAATGTAGTGTCACATTCAATGAACTGGTGGATGGATTCATGAAAACATTAAATCCTGTATGCTCCAAAAACTATTGCAGACTGATCCTGGGGAATGCAAAATAAGTGCTGTTATTGGCTATTTGGTAGCCTCTTGTGTGGAATGGCAGTCTACAGGAGGCTTTGTTTGGCAGTACATCTGGTTTTTATGCAACCAAAACTTGCCTCCAAGGCTGGAATTCAAAAATAAGCACCTGCTTTGAAGCCACTGGGAGCAACATCTAAGGGGTTGGTGAGCAGCCTGTTGCTTATGAGCCACTGTTTGGAGATCATTGGTCTATATCTATAGGATAGGATATTGGATAGGGCTGAAGATAAGTTAGTTTTGTAATTATTGGGACTGTTGTCCCATTTGGCTTTATCATTAGAAGAATAACAGTACAAGCACGCAACTGTCCAACTTATTGATATGAGTTTTACCAGCTTCAATAATAACAAAATGATGGGAGTAACACAAGTGCAACTCGACTGAATAGTTTCATGGTTGCTAAGTTAGAGGTTAGAAGTCTCGCAGACTGGAGACCATATGAAGTATAAGGGTAGATATGCCCATTAAGGATCTGCTTAATAGAAATAACACACTCTTATGGTGAACAGATGGCAAGACAAGGCTGAATCCAGTTCACATGCCAGAGGTCAGGGCAGGCAGAGTCCAGCAACAGACTGGTAATCAGGACAGAAGGAAGACAAAGAGACCAATAAACAAGCTAAGGGTGAAGGCAGGAGACAAACAAACACTAAGGCCAGTAACCAGGCAGAAATCCAATCCATGGAATCCACAGAATAACAAGGGATTTGGGAACCAAAACAGGGACTCACAGCTACAGAGCTTAATGACCAAGAAGCTATCCAGAAGAAGCTGACATAATAATAATAATTATACAGGTTCTTGATAACTGTCTAGCTGGCACCTGAGTTTACCAACGTTGGAGGTGGAAACAGCGGTGAGAGAGGAAATAGAAGATTCCTATTAGGATTATCATTAAAAGACAAGCTCAAAGAGCCTCCAGTGGCTCAACAAGCAAAAGCAACTACAAACAGTCCATGGTTTCAATCTAGATCAGGGTCCTGTGAAGCCCACATCCTTCATCTTCATGGGTTCCCCCTTCTGTGGTTATTAAAATGGCCATAGCCAAAGGGCATATGTGAACCAACACAACTCTAATTCTAATCTTATTGGAGGAAACCATTTAGAGGTGGGGGAGGCCATTAAGCAAAATAACACCCATCTGTAGATTCTTGAAACCAATGAGTAATGGGCAGTGATTCAGGGCATTTTGTCACCCAAGCAAAGTCTAGTTTAGCAGGTGGACAACAAAGCGTTAGGAGTCACTTCCAGACTTCTGGGTGACTTGTGCTTAGTACAAAATGCAGTAGTCAACATCTCCTGAACCCGTCAGTGCATCTGGAGGTCCAGCTGATTGCCTCTGGAATGAATGAGTTGTTTTATTTTGGTTGTTTGTCACCCACATGCTCAGCTGGAAATTGTTTGGGTGGCAAAACACCCTAAATCACCCCATCTGTGATTTCCCTAAAGGGGCCTCATTCATTTCTGTTGATAAGAACACAAAAACACAAGATATCCTACTTATGCTTTGGTATATTTCCATGAATGCCAGTGAAAATAAAACTCCCTAGGGACATTTTATTGTACGGTCATTTGAAAAAGGGAAGCAGACCTAGACTATATGATAAAAGCAGACTTTTTTTTAAAAAAGATTCCGAAAAATCCCTTACTGCACACGTGGGCTGAGGAACTGAATCGCTGCGGAGCATTATAACTGCCATTCCCACAAAATGGCATTTTGTAAAGTTTAATGACTACAGGGTTTGGAAATTGCATAGACAGCACCTATGATAATGAGCAGTGAACTTCTCCGATTCATCTCGCGTTTTCCTTGTGCGCCTTTTTGCTCTAATAGATCACCAGAGACTCACCTCTTTCTTCACTGTCTCTGGGAGGAAACCGGCAGATGAGATTTTCTTTGACTTTAGCAGTTTAAATGATGCAAAAGAAGCCGAGGCATTCCGTCTCCACAAGCGAGTCAGGCCATTCATCAGGCCTCTTCCAATAAAAATAAAAAGATTTACTTTTCAGCAAAAAGAATCAGTTGACTGGACAAGTTCAGTGCATGTTCAGCAACTCTTTTCTGGAAAAATGAGCTTTTTCTTCACTGAGAAATTGCATGAAAAGAAATGTAAGATTGCTGAGGGTGTCCTTCTAAGCACTATTGCAATTTACACTAATTAGTTTTTTCCCCATACTTTCAAAATATTAACAGGAATTAGCCTCTATGGCATTCCATGGAATTTTTGTTGATGATCCTGGGTCTTTATCCCAGAATTCCTTTTGCTATGAGCATGTAATTCTGCTCTGATATTCTGGAGCTCCTAAGGGTCTGAGCATGGATCTGAGAGAAGGATATGTGGCCACTTCGGGACCTTCTTAGAGGTCTATTTATGCGCTACTCTTGTAGTAGTGCCCTGTGCAGGTCCCATGCCCGACCTGGATCTAGTGACCCACAATCTCTCTTCTATGCCCCCTAAGCAGACCCACTACCCACTTAACTTACCTTACAAACCAGGGAACAATAAACCTGGAAGGGACATCACTGTGGACTGGGAGTGACATCACTCCTAAGTCAGATCAACTGGGTAAGGGGAATAAAAATTAGCTTTTTTGTTGGGGAGGTGGTAGGGGATCACAGTAACACTTTTAACTGGGTCCCAGGCAGGGTACTCACCGACTGCCAGCCTGATCAGGGAATCCGGAACTTTCCACCCAAAATCCAGCCACTTTGCTTGTATTCTGAGGGTAGACCCAGGTACCCTAGCTTGTAGGCCTTCTGGCTAGAGGGTGGTGGATAAGGGAACCCCTTATCTGGTGGTGAAGTGGGTCTTAAAACCTCCATCCTCTGCAGAACTTCTGGCCTGGTTGTTCAAAGATAAAGGGACCCACCAGAGACTTTTGATGAAGCTGGCCTTTTGGCCCGGTGACGACGGGTTTGGAATTCTGCCTTTTTTTGCACTTTGTGTTGAACTCACTCACTGAGTATCACTCGTATTATAAGGGATAATGAATACTGTACCCCCTACTGTAAATGATAAGGATATTAGAAGTCACTGAGGGGTTGTTCTGTGACCATATAAAGGCACAAGGCTGCAGGCCGAGTTATACAGGGAACTCTGAGTATCACTCATGTATTATAAGGGATAATGTACCCCCTACTGTAAATGATAAGGATATTAGAAGTCACTGAGGGGTTCTGTGACCATATAAAGACACAAGGCTGCAGGCTGAGTTATACAGGGAACTCTGAGTATCACTCATGTATTATAAGGGATACTGTACCCCCTACTGTAAATGATAAGGATATTAGAAGTCACTGAGGGGTTGTTCTGTGGCCATATAAAGGCACAAGGCTGCAGGCCGAGTTATACAGGGAACTCTGAGTATCACTCATGTATTATAAGGGATAATGTTTCCCCTACTGTAAATGATAAGGATATTAGAAGTCACTGAGGGGTTGTTCTGTGACCATATAAAGGCACAAGGCTACAGGCTGAGTTATACAGGGAACTCTGAGTATCACTCATGTATTATAAGGGATAATGTACCCCCTACTGTAAATGATAAGGATATTAGAAGTCACTGAGGGGTTGTTCTGTGATCATATAAAGGCACAAGGCTGCAGGCTGAGTTATACAGGGAACTCTGAGTATCACTCATGTATTATAAGGGATAATGTACCCCCTACTGTAAATGTAAAGGATATAAGATAAATGGTTCTGTGACCATATAAAGTAAACTCTAAGTATTACTCATGGATTATAAGGGATAATGTACCTGGTCTTGTGCTTTGATGACAGATCTATACAGTGACTATTAACAGCATTAGAGTAAGAGAAGGTACAGCAGGACACATGCAGTAATATGAATATAAAGATATGTAAACTCTTCAGCAGTGGTGTCAGTTTCAGATAAAATAATTCAGAAGCGCTAACCCCATAAAATGCCATGTTTTTTTTCTATAACGCAGTTTTATTTGTTGCTGTAAACAAGACAGGCTGTAGAGAGTCTTCTCGCCGGGGTTGCTGCACTGTTTACATTTCGCATTGAATATTGAATTAGAAAAAATAAGCACATTTGTGAATCTCAATACATACAGTACTCCAAGAGCCGGAATATTGTATCTCACCACACACACACACACTGGACAAAGTGATTTTCTTTATATTTACTTCATCTCCGGCTTAAAAATAACGTCACGCCCCTGTGTTGTGTATATAATACAATTTAATATCATTGTCCGGGGTGAAGGAGGAAAAAAACAAAACCAAAAAAAACATTCCCTAGATTAAAAATCATACGCCATGTTGGTCCTTTACCTATTTCTGTTAGAGAAGAAATTGTTGTCAGAAAAACGTTCATTGACTTTTGAAAAGCCGAGAGGAACCAAGAGGATCGGCTTATATCAAATCCAGATCTTCTGGGTTATTAACATGTAGAAATCGTCTGAGGACCCACAGGAGAGAGGGGCTGACTTTCACTTTGAATCACACAAGCACTTTCCATGTTTCGGAAAATAACGGAAAGTCTAAAAAAAAAAAGAAACTGCGCCATGGCAACGGTTCCTTGTTCTTTTGTCATTCAAATGAAGGAAACGATAACATCAAATTCACATAGACTTTCTGTTTCCCCAAAGAAAAGAAGAAAATAAGAGCGGGATTCATTGCATTGTTGTATGCGTTTATCTACATACTAGTGTCAAATAAATCAAATGTGATCCGATTGGGTTTATTATGGGATCAGCTCTTGTGCAGTTCCGAGTGCTGGGTCTTGGCGTTGGGTGCTGTCCATTCTCCATTGGTGCCTCTGCAAAAAACAGGGCACCATTGTTCTAGACAATCAAAAGACTTAAGGTCAAGTCACATGGCCTCAATTTAAAACGTGTCCCAAAGTCACATTGGAAACTTGTAGAATTTGTGATTAATGCAAAAAAAAACAATAAATTTTTTCATATACACGAAAAGAAAGAGAAGGCATTGAAGGTTAATGTGACCTAACCTAAATGAAAGGAGAAAGGAAAAATAAAGGAAATGTTCCTCCTATAAACCATGTTCTGAGAGCACAAGGTGGTATAACCCTTCCCTTTCACACAAAAGTCTGAAGGAATAGGGAAACGAGAAGGCAGCTTCCAACTCCGGCCAAGGGGTAGAAAGGGGAAAGAGCCAGAGAATGGGAGACCTCTGACTTTATTTGATTGGATCCATGCAAAAAAGGCTCCTCCCTGGAAACCTAGACAACAGGAGAAGAAAATAATCGTATCAGTTGGCATCGAATCAGCAAATTATCTGAAAGCTTTAAACTGTATAAATTATTTTAGGAAAACCAAGCTAGTCAAACATCTACTTTGGTGTTCACCCTTGAATGGAAGCTGCTTGGAATAAAGGACAAATACAATACCTGCTTCTTCTGCCTGGTCCAGTGATTGCAGTGATGGCTAAAAGACCAGATCTGAGCACCTGACCCACCATGTTTGTTGTTGCATCAGCCAATGATCTGCTCATTCAGCCATTGGTTTCAATATGGTGCCACATCCAATGAAGGTGACTGGATTAATGAAAGTTTTGAAAGTTCATAGGGGTCATTTATGAAGACCCCAGACAGAAATGGAAAAGTCCCAAGGTGAATCCTCCCCCCACCCCTAATAATTACAGTGATGTTATTTAAAGGGAGCTCTGGTGGTGGCCACAGGTCTCTGAGCTCCGTTTTGGACTACAGCAAGTCGTTTACGATAGAAGCCATCGCTCAATGAGCACAAACTTACATAGTAACATAATAAGTTAGGTTAAAAAAAGACACACGTCCATGAAGTTCAACCTTTTTAACTTCATGGTTATTACCCAATTCTTTGCATTTTGCACCCTTCTTCAGTCTGTCAGTGGTCAATTGAACCATGCCTACACCCAGCTTCAATGTAGTGTCACATTCAATGGTGGATGGATTAATGAAAACATTAAATCCTGTATGTTCTAAAACTGTTGCAGACTGATTCCCCCAAATCAGGGGTCCCCAATCTTTTTTACCCATAAGCCACTTTCAAATGATAAAAGAGTTGGGGAACAACTCAAGTATGAAAAAGAAAATACTGGGGAATGCTAAATAAGTGCTGTGATTGGCTATTTGGTAGCCTCTTGTGTGGAATGGCAGTCTACATCTGGTTTTTATACAACCAAAACTTGCCTCCAAGCCTGGAATTCAAAAATAAGCACCTGCTTTGAGGCCACTGGGAGCAACATCCAAGGGGTTGCAGAGCAACATGTTGCACGTGTGCCACTGGCTGATCACTGCCCAAAATAAACAAATTTACACTCAACTAAATCCAACCCCAAGGGGTTATACAGATACTGTATGAACAATGTCCTACCTTGGTTGACTGAAGCTGGACAAAGATGCTCTCTTCTAGCACGGAGATGGAACTGTTTTTATGCACCTCTTCTGTAAACGCTGGTGTTATTGAGGCAACAGAGGGACTTAACACTGGATTCAAGTTTGTCCCATTGCCAAAGGCGTAAATAGCATTTTCTAGAACAATAAACAAAAAAGTCTTTATTGATCACACAAGTCGCTAATATAAATGACAAAGGCACTTTATTTGGCAGCCAGAGGTCCAAAAAGTTGCTGAAAAGAAGCAATTTTTTACAAAGTGCAATAAAACTTGCTACAGGGCAAGATAGAAGAACAAACCAGCTTTTTGTTCCTAATGATGACTTGCCAGCCGGCAGGAGCAGGCGTTTGACTGAGAGCTTGATCGGAATAAGTGGAGCGTGCCATTGATTGCCAGGGCCATTATAGAGGCCAATGATTGAATAAAGAAGGCAAATTCAGCTCATTAATCTTCCCAAACGCCAGATGTGGCTGGAACGTTGTGGTTTGTACACAGCTACACAGTTTCTCTAACTTCTGCTCTGGTGAAAACTTTCCCTTCTTAAAGCTCACAGTGGAATGGGTGCAAAGCTGGACTAGAGCTGTGCGGTGAGTAGATACTTATGGAACAGGTACAGGATCACATGTTTAACTGCCTAATCTAGTTTAGCGTTTGGGAGGGGGTAATAAAGTGCAATGTTGATCTCATCATCACCATGAATCACTTGATACAAGTCAGTGGAAGCTCACTGGGCTATCAGCAAATCTCATGAACCAAATAGCAGAATGCGAGTTCTGTAGGACAGGAATGAAAAGTCATGCATCAGGAATGATTCCTAGCATTATGATATGTGGGTGTATGTTCTACAGGAAGATGCTCTAGATCAGACACGCTCAACCTAAGGTACTTCCATCATGTTTTCAACCATCTGCTTTTAGGAGCTTTTGAGAGACATGGGGATATCAAGAGTAATAACAGGTAAAAGGTTGGATTAGCTTTGATCCTTCACTAAAGTTCTACTGTTCTAGACAATGACCTAATCATAAAAGGCATCAGATATGCAGCCAGGCGGGTAGGTTCCAGCCTATGTAGAGTGTGTTAATAGGACCACCACATGGGGTTTGCCTTGATGTTGGTATGGTAGGCCAGCAATTTTATGCAGATAGGTTTGAGCTGACTTTTGCACCAGATTGGGTTTGAATTGAGCTCTTCCTTCTGCTCTCACTGCCGTGACCTTACTGTGCCAGCAGCCTCTATTTATAGGTGCACACCTGCCCCACCCCTTTTGGGACATCAGAGATGGGCGGGTGGGACAAAGGTTTATAAATAGAGTGGTGGTGCTGGTTGGGTAGGGTTCAGGTTGGGAGAGCTTGGGTTAGGGACAGGTTCGGTTAATTTTTTAATACGCACATCAATTTTATTTGAACACATGTTCAATACCTCCTTTCTGTTTGGATGGACATATTGGGATGTGGGGAGGCTCATTCCCTACAGGCCTTCATTAAGATCCACCCTTGTCCCCCCCATTTTCTAGATCCTCATCTCACTGGCTTCCAAGACCAATATTAAAAGAGCCCATTGTCAGCAAAAACACAGGATTCCATTTACCTCCCAATATAAAAAAATGCAGACATTCTGCTTTATCAGAACCACATTCTGCATTGCAGCTTATTTTATCTTCCTTTGTTACAAAATACAGTTGAATAAATGGATTTGGAATTTTTTTTATCAGAATTTTATTCTCTCTTCAAACACCTCAGAGACTGCCTTTTACGGCTGCGCTTACAACACACAGATTTTTAGCATGCGTTGTATTTTCGATAAATATTTGATAAAACATAAAGTCTACTGAATAAAGTGTAACATTTCATACGCCAGCAAAAAAGAAGAACTTTCAAAAATTTAAAAGAAGAAAAATTACAGAAAAAACAAATCTAAGTTTTATACTGCGTTGTTTGGCATTTTTGTACTAAATATGTAAAAAAAAAACTAAATTTTGTGTTGTTTTTTATTAAAATTGCAAAAAAATACATTAAAATATATGTTTGTAATGTATGCATTAAATAATGTAAAATTAAAAAAAAGTTTTATATATTTTTGTATGACAAATTAAATAAAAATAAAAGAACGTTAAACTGTTGTGCATTCTGTTAAAGGTTTTAATATATCAATGTAATAATCTGCCATATTTATTACTTTTAGGAAAAAAAATTATGGAAGAATGTAGTTGACGGAAGACAACTTTGTATTACTATGTTCAAAAGGTAGTAAATATGCCCCTAAGGGGCAGATTTATCAAAGGTCGAATTTATGTGAATTTTTTTTTACTCCAATAAATTTGAATGTATTCACAACTTTAATGGGAGGTTATTTAAGAAAAACTCGATTGTCTAAAATTACAATGAATATTCCCGACCCAAAACTTTAATCGAATTCTAATCGAATGTTTCCTCCGAAAAAACTCCACTTGTTAGGAAGGCTATTAACATCTTCAAATGGGTCACTGGACCTCTGCCATTGACTAGTGATGGGTGAATTTGAAATTCGCGAAACGGCGAAAAATTCGCGAAACGGCGCCGGCGTCTCGTTTTTGATGCCGGCGCCCGTTTTTTTTCGGGCAAATTTTCGCGGGGCTGTTCGCGAATTTATTCGCTGGCGGCAAATCGCGCAAATTCGCCATGAAATCGCGCAAATTCGCCGCGAATTCGCGCCTGGTGAATAAATTCGCCCATCACTACAATTGACTTCTACATGAACTCGGAAGGTTTTAGGTGGAGAATTCAAATCATTCCCAGGGTCAAGGTTTGATAAAACTCAAATTCGATTATTCCGAACTCAAATTTGTTAGTTTTGACTAAAAACCTAATTCAAAAATTGTAATTTACAAGTCGAAGCTTAATAAATCTGCTCTCAAGTGTAATGTGGTCACTTGGACATTCTGTCCTAATCTACCCCCAACAGTCTACAGAGTTCGGCTGATCTTTGGACAAATTTAGGTCAAGCACCTCCTCCCAAGAGTCCCATATACAGTCAGGAATATTTGAGCTGATTTCTGAATACTTACGGAGACAGATGTTATTTGTGAAAAGGTGGAGGAAGTTCTCACACTCTTCTTGACGGTTGCCGCTCGTATTACAAGTGCACAAAGGGGAAACGCTGGAGGAGGAGTTGTCAACATAATTGGGCGTGATGGCGCTACCTGTTAACAGAAGGCATAGGTTATGGAAAATAGATGATTATATGGACTTGTAACATTGCGACTAATCCCCGTGACAAACATTGCCCTTCAATTTAATTGCGAAATCCCTATTTTAGACCACAGCAATTGAAAGTCCATAAAACAGCAACTAAATGAATCAAGGTGATTACAGTTATGACAATTGACTGGCCAAGTTGGGAATATTCATGCTGCTCATGCTCAACCATCTATGGTCAAGATCAAGAAATAGGAGGACCAAGATCAATCAATCAGGATCAATAGTGGATCAAACATGGAAGATTTGAAGGTCTTCTAACTTCCCTTTAGGAAGAACAGAATCCGCCAACTGTTGTATGAAGAACATGCTTTGACTCTTTATAAATAGGGATCTACTACATGTTTCTTTGCTGATTTGTAGGTTACAGAAACAGGTAAATATGTATCTGATAAAAAGAGAGAGCAGTCAAAATACATGGGCACCAGATGCACAAACTAACCCTTGGGAATATTAGCAACAGATTCGGTTACTAATTGTAGCAAAGCACATGGATAGCAGATGGGGAGGCATCTTGTCATACACTGGATATTTCACTAAGTCTGTACCAGATGGATTAACCAGCAAAAAGGCCAAACCATCAGTCTGAGCCCTAGAGTGCTAGAAAATGACGGGGACAAATTAAAGAGCGCACTCGAGTCAAATTTTTACCCTCTTCAAATTCTAATCATTTTGACCTGAATTTATACCTCTGGTTGCGAATAGAATTATTTCTGACAACTCAACCAAAATAATCAGTAAATGCCTGTATACTTGGTCAGTATACCAGAAAATGTAAGTGTACCCAGCATTTCATTCCTTCATGTATACCCAGCATGCCAAGCTTCTCCTGTATACCCAGCATGCCAAGCTTCTCTTGTATACCCAACATCCCAAGCTTGTTCTGTATACTCATCATTCCAGCATCTCTTGTATACCCAACTTACCAGGCTTCTCCTGTATACCCAGCATCTCAAGCTTCTCCTTTATACCCAACTTCCCAAGCTTCTCCTGTATACTCAACATGCCAAGCTTGTTCTGTATACTCATCATTCCAGCATCTCTTGTATACCCAACTTACCAGGCTTCTCTTGTATACCCAGCATCTCAAGCTTCTCCTTTATACCCAACATGCCAAGCTTCTTCTGTATACCCAACTTCCCAAGCTTCTCCTGTATACTCAACATGCCAAGCTTCTTCTGTATACCCAACTTCCCAAGCTTCTCCTGTATACTCAACATGCCAAACTTCTCCTGTATACCCAACTTCCCAAACTTTTTCTGTATACCCAACATGTCAAGCTTCTTCTATATACCCAGCATCCCAAGCTTCTCCTGTATATCCAAAATCCCAAGCTTCTCCTGTATACCCAGCATCCCAAGATTCTCAAGATTCCCAAGATTCTTTTGTACACCCAACATCCCAAGCTTTTCCTGTACAATCAACATGTCAAGCTTTTCCTGTAAACCCAACATCCAAAGCTTCTCCTGTGAACTCAACATCCAATGCTTCTCCTTTAAACTCAACATCCGAAGCTTCTCCTGTAAACCCAGCATCCAATGTTTCGCCTATAAACTCAACATCCCAAGCTTCTCCTGTATACCCATCATCCCAAGCTTCTCCTGTATACCCATCATCCCAAGCTTCTCCTGTATACCCATCATCCCAAGCTTCTCCTGTACACCCAAAATCCAAAGCTTTTTCCTTATTCCCCATGCCTGAGCTTCTCTTGAATATCACATACACATTTTTCAGCAAATCTGTAGAGAGGAAGAAGGAACATTTAATTTCTCACCAGAGCTGTCAGACTTGGGTACAACTACTGCACTCGCCCCCATTATCCACTATGCATTGTTGCTGTCAACTTCCTTTTCATTATCTTATGAGGATTTCTGTATGTGACACACAGAGTTTTATTTCTCATTGTCGGAACTGCATTAAATTAGGTTCTGGTGCTTAATGAGAGGGCAGGTAAAGTATGAGGATGAGTTAGTGTTTGGAATCAGAGCTCTGATATCACTGCGGGTTTTGAGAGACTATTAGGTGGGAAGCAAACCTGTTCCTCTGGCCTGATTGTCGTTTATGCCATTTGTGCTTCAGATGTTTCCACCATTATTTCTCTCTATCATTATCATTAAGGACCCCCTGATCACCTGTATGTTTCAAGCACACGGGCACATAGCAGCTCATGTTAGACAACTTCATTATTTCAGCAAAATTATTGGACAGTGTCCAAAAACTTTCCTTCTTGAACAATTAATTTTCACCTTGATAGAGCACAGCAGTATAATAAAGCATGTGCAGGTGTGAAAAGCTCAATAGTAATGACTTTTATAAGTCTATCTATCAGACGGCACAGCAATCTGCTGAAGCTTACTCTACTGAGTCAGACGAGACACAAACTGGAGCCCCAGCAGAATTAAATAATTGAGTCGTTGTTTAAATCAAATAATTGCATCCAGCCAACTTAATCCAGCAAGGAAGGCAAACAAAAGATCTTAGCAGGCCAGATGCCAATGGAGCCCCTACTGGGGTACAAAGGCTCCCCGGAGCCCAAAAATATGTCAGCTGGAAAATTCCTTTTATCATTTTTTATATCTATCTATCCATCTGTTTATCTGTCTGAGCTTTATATACTGTAAATGAATGTGTTTTTATTGGATTAGATCCGTCATCAGCACGTTTATGGGAGGGAATTCCTTAACCTGAAAGGTGAAATCACCTTCCCTCCGATCACCTGCAACACCCTACGTGTTATTTTCCACCATTTGAGCAACAATTCCAGATAATGGACAATGTGGTGCACAAATTAGGGAGAGGGAAACCTGATACATTAAAAGGAGCACAATACAATCTGATGCTGAATTAGGGCAATAGGAAATGCAGGACAATGTTAGGGGCAATGTACTGGGGGTGTGGGTAATGTAATGCATTATAAGGGGTAGAGGGCAATGGAATGCTTAATAAAGGGTAGTTTTACAAATTATGCATATTAGTGGGGAGTGGGTGATGTTGGGCAATATAATGTACAATTAAACTGGCTCTACATGTACCAATAACATTAATATGTACATGATGGCCAGGTCTGCCATCATGGGGTAAAAGGGGCACTGCAGTTAGTGGTCCTGTCCCAGAGGGGGTCCCATGGATCCTGGGCAGAGTTCTGGATGGAGCATGGAGAAGAAACAGGGTCGGGATGGGAAAAAACCTGGTGAATCTAAATGAGCCCCAGCATGGAGCAGAAACAGGGTAAGACTGGGAAAAACTTGGGGATTCTAAATGAGCCCCAGAATGGAGCAGAAACAGGGTCGCACTGGGAAAAAATCTAGTGATTCTAAATGAGCCCCAGCATTGAGCAAAATACTGCTTCATGCTGGGGCTCATTTAGAATCCCCAGGTTTTTTCCCAGTGCGACCCTGTTTCTGCTCCATGCTGGGGCTCATTTAGAATCACCAGACAGTAGTGATGATAAATGAACGATAAAGGGCAGTTGGAAGACTTACGCATAATTAAGGGCAGCAGTTAGAATTATGTGGTATTAGGGGTAGAGGGTAGGGGTAATCAGGTCTGGACTGAGAATTAAAATCGGCATTTCAGGTACACAGAGGCTCAATCAGCCCCCACCAGCCCATTAAATAGTGACTGTCTATGGCACCTTACAGCAGCCCCTCTGGCATTTGCCAGAACCAACAGATTGCCAGTCCGGGCCTGGGGGTAATGACTTGAGAGCCATTCCTGAAGACTGGGACTGAAACAAAACCTGCCTTTTCTTTGGCCAAAGTACTGCCGGATTTACTGCCCCTGGTGGGACTGAACCCCAAGTGATGCATCACACAGTCAGATAACATTAATCTCCCCCCATTAATCACACCTTGACTTCTTACATCTGGCCTTCCCAAAACCCACAGAGTTAAATACAGAAATCCCTGATACAAATGAAACGCAGGCTCCCTACTATTCACCAACCATAACTCACGCTCCTTCCCTTTAGGGGGTTCAACAACGAACAAAGTGGGATAAAAAATGCAAAAGTAAAACCCGATCAATATCCTTCGGGAAAAGACAAAATGCTGCTTCTCGGCTTAAAAATGTAAAATAGATATTTTTATACAAGCGCATGATTAGTTTAGGCTGAAAATGCTAAGGAATAATGTGATTACTCACAATATGAGCGGCTGAAATGTTACAATTATGTAAGAAAGGGACTTAAAGGCTTTGGCATTAAATCTAATTGAATTAGAAACTGATAGATTTCAGCAGAAGCTGCTCCAGGGTGTCACCTGTTGGAGGCCAAGAGGTGAGAGAATGGATTTCTGCTTTCATATTTTATAATAAATAAATGAAATATTCCCAGAACCTCAGAAACTGGATTTGTATTGGATTTTTTGCATACGGAAATTTGTACGTGGCGGCAATTGTGCGTTCCAGTATTTCGGATTTTTCAGCAGGATATTTGATATAAAAGAGGGCAACAATACATTTGTAGCCTTACAGAACATTTGCTTTTTAGATGGGGTCAGTGACCCCCCATCTGAAAGCTGGAAAGAGTCAGAAGAAGAAGGCAATTAAATAAAAAAACTAGGGATGCACCGAATACACTGTTTTGGATTTGACAAATCCCCGAATCCTTTGTGAAAGATTTGGGGGGTTTTATAGGTGGATACTTCTATCAAGGTGAAGGGAAAACCTAAGGTGCACGTAGAGATTTCTCTTGTTTCATCTGTTGGGATGTGCAGTTCTGAGAAATAAATGTTCAAACAATTAAATGTTTTTAGATAGAAACGAGTGCATTCTGCATCACAGCCGATGATGAGGATTAGGCCCATAGAATGTGGGGGTTATAGGTGGAAACATATATATAGATAAAGGGGAAACTCAAAAGCTGCCCATACACGGGCCGATAAAAGCTGCCGACAGACTCAGCAGCTTATCAACCGTGCGTGTGGCCCTCCAATGGGCTTCCCAGATTGATATATGCCGAAAGTCGGGCAGATGTCGATCGGGCAGGGTTAAAAATCTTGTTGGATCACGGCATCTGTTCATAGATGTGATCCTGCGATCTAACAGCCCATATTGGCAGCATTATGATCCGAATGCTGGGCCCTAGGGCCCACGATTGGATCAGCCCAATATCACTATCAATGTGGGCATGTCGGGGAGAGACATCGCCAAACGAGCGGATCACCCTGTGTATGGCCACCTTAAAGGAGAAGGAAAGGTTAAAACGAAGTAAGCTTTATCAGAAAGGTCTATATAAATACACCAGTAAACCCTCAAAGTAATGCTGCTCTGAGTCCTCTGTCAATAGAAACAGCACATTTCTTTCCTTCTATTGTGTACTCATGGGCTTCTGTATCAGACTTCCTGTTTTCAGCTTAAACCTCCAGGGCTAGGGCTTGAGCATGCTCAGTTTGCTCCTCCCTCCTCCCTTCTCTACTGTAATCTGAGCCTAGAGCAGGTAGAGACTCAGACAGGAAGTGATGTCACACCAAGCTAATATGGCAGCTGCTATCCTAAACAAACAGAGAGAGAGTATAGAGCTGTTTACTCAGGTATGTTAAAGCATTCTGCAGAATAAATATAGAGTTCTAGCTTGTACTATTGTGGCTAATCTATTGGCAATAAACTGCTTGCATAGCTTTCCTTCTCCTTTAAGGTGCATGTAGAGATTTCTCTTATTTCATCTGTCAGGATGTTCAGTTCGGAGAAGTAAAGGTTCTGCACCACATCTGATAAAGGATTGGGCCCCTATCATGGGGGGAGGGGGTTACAGGTAACTGATAATATAGAGGAAACCATAAAGGTGCAGGTAGTGGTTGTTCTTAATCTGTGATTTTCATACACTTACTCACATGCACAATATCATCGAATAAGCTTTTTAAGGATGGATATTAAGTTGGGAATTGGATTTTTGAGATTAAGCATTAAGAGTTAAAAAAATGTGAAATCCGATGAGAGACATTAAAGGGGTTGTTCACCTTTAAATTAACTGTTACTATGATGTAGAGGTTGATTTGCATTTGGTTTTCATTTTTCATTATTTGGGGCTTTTGAGTTATTTAGCTTTTTATTCAACAGCTCTCCAGTTTGTAATTTCAGCAGTCTGGTTGCTAGGGTCCAAATTACTCTAGCAACCGTGCATTGATTTGAATAAGAAACTGGAATATGAATAGGAGAGGCCTGAATAGAAAAACACGTAATAAAAAAAGTAGCAATAACAATATATTTGTAGCCTTACAGAGCATTTGTTTTTAGATGGGGTCAGTGACCCCCATTTGAAAGCTGGAGAGAGCCAGAAGTAGAAGGTAATTCATTCAAAAACTATAAGAAATAAATAATGAAGACCAATTGAAAAGTTGCTTAGAATTGGCCATTCTATAACGGACTAAGTTAACTTGAAGGTGAACCACCCCTTTAAGATGCTGTCTAATTTGCCCGTTGCACATGGGATAACCAGTACCCACAAGTGTTTGGACGTGGCCTCAATGTAACGAACGTAGAGAGAGATCTGCCTAACGATGCATGGAGCCTATGCATTTATAATCAGCATGCTGCCTTGTGTTATAATGAACGGGATCTATGTGCCTATATTACACACTCCATATAGGAAAGCAAAGCCTTTTATTACACTAATGTGCAACTGCCAACTCTACGTGGCAGGGAGTTGAGGAATACGATTGGGTCTCATGGAGGAATATTGTTCTTCAGGCTTGTAAAACTGTCTTTACTTCTCACACTCTATATACTCTATACTTCTCACACTATAGAGTAATATATACCCGATTCAGCCTAGAAACTAGAATTTCATATGTTGTCATGCCATCATGCTAACTGTCATATATGGGAATGCTGGGGAGGCAATAAAGGCTAAAGCTGGAGATACCCTGGTTGACTGACCGGAACATTTAGAGCATGATCTATGGCCTTGAGGACCAACCATCTTCTGGAAAGTCATTCATTGACCCAACCACCCCAACACTGATGATCACTGATGAGTTGCCAAGCTAAGAGGGTATTGTTATTGAAGGCTAAGGGCAACACATTACAAACTGGGGGAAAGCCATATGTCTTGCCCACGATTTGATGGCTGCCCCACTCTGGGGACCCCTGGAGCTATCAGCACCCTGGATCTGGTGACAGAAATTGTGCAATTGCGGCGGATGCAACTCAGAGTGCATTATGGGTTAAAACTATTTCAACTTGCATTGAAAACTGCACTTGCGTTCATAAATGACCCCAAATGGTCAGGTGGCAAATACCTGGCCATGCCATTTTGACTATTCATAAATCGAAACTACCCAAACTTTTACATTTCAGAGCAATTCTGTCTTGACCACTTTAGATCATATTTCTAAAGAATGTCACCAGACTTTTTTTTAGCCAAATATATTGATGTAAGTTTTTCTCCTTTACCATACTGGTCATACCCCTTATTTCCCAGGAGAGGAATTAGTTTATTTGTGAAATGACTTCAAAAGGAAAATAAAAGAATTGCCTTGAAAATTCTATTGTCAGGCATTTTAGACGGAAGCTTTTACAGAGTCTAGTCTTTGTGAAACCCAATATCCAATGTTGGACTGGGTCTCCTAGGGCTCAGCAGAGGACCTGACACCATAGTTGCACTCTCAAATACAGATAGTGCCAAAGGGTATAGATATTCATTAGGTCCCATAGATTGAAGAAGGATGGGCTGATAGGAATAGTACTAGGTGGTGGCTAACTAGAGGTTGGGCCCACCATGAGATCTTCTGGCACTTCTGGTAGGTGAGTCTGAACCTGACAATCTCAATAATACTGTTTACAGCACCTCGTGTACCTTAATGAATCAACCCATAGCCTTCCTGGCAATTGTCCTAGGCAGTGTCTCACTAGAGGCTGGGCCCACCAGGTGATCTTCTGGTAGGTCAGTCTGTACTTGACAAATTCAATATTACTAATTATAGCACCTCATGTACCTTAATGAATCAACCCGTAGCCTTCCTGCTATCAGAACAGAGCAACTACTTAGCTCAGGTCAGACAAAACCTTCCCATCCCATTCTTTATAGCTCAGGAGAGCAGGTCCACTTTGCAAATGTCAATAGTAAGACTGGTTTTGATGGATAATCCCAGAAGAGGACAAATGAAAATCTCAGCTTGTTCCTCTCATTTATCTCAGCAGAAGAACCAGCTGGCAATTACCACTCTGCAACACGGGTTCCTAATTTGTGCTGTGGGATTTGAAAGTCTGAGATGCAAAACCACTTAAAGGGGAACTGATATAGCAATAAGACCTCCAAACTGAAGGGGGTGTTCAGTGAACAAGGAAGATTTGGTGGTTGCACCACTATGCTGATGATTTGCATGAGACTTCTTTTAATTGAGTGCTTTTTCATGGGGTCAGGCTGGGAAATAAAACAAGACTCTCTGCCGGTGACTGGGAGTCAAATTAACATTGAATTTCACTTTGCTCCACACCAGGTAATTTGTTCTGCCTTCCCCCATCCAAGGGGCTGTCGTCTGGCATTTAGTTGAGGATTAAAGAGCATCAAGCGCACCTTCTCCCTGAGTGCCGTGTCACAAGCAATAAGCTCTCCTCCCAACACTAACTCCCCTTCTTCTATTACATAAACACTGAGTGTCATGGAACCTTTTGATTTGGTCCCAGGCTGCTTTATAAACCGGTCGGCATCAAACTGGATTACAGGCTGAAATTAGAATCTGTCCTGTAGGTAATTTCCAGCTCATCAGCAAAGAGCAACGAGGGAGATTGAATTTCCCCATCTATAAAACTCTGCTTATCTGAACACAAGCAACCAGAGGGGCCCAAGCTTTTGGATATAAAAGGGGCAGATTGTATACATATTGCCTTAGTACCCCAAGGGGGAGTTAACTCAGCTATTG
Source organism: Xenopus laevis (assembly GCF_017654675.1). Classification (NCBI taxonomy): domain Eukaryota; kingdom Metazoa; phylum Chordata; class Amphibia; order Anura; family Pipidae; genus Xenopus; species Xenopus laevis. Next base: position 13,197,342 of record NC_054371.1, read on the forward strand.
TTTTTGGTTTTGAATGGCTTTCTATGTTTATACAGTGACACATGCTAATATTTCTAACTTTATGAAGACTAATGGGCTTTATGGCTTATTTATGACCACCTCACTCTATCCAAGGGGTTTGAAGCCCTCTTTAAAGCTCCAAAATTGGTCAGGGCCACCCTAACTCATCTTAAGGTTACAAATATGTAAAAGTACTGACTTTTTTAGCCATTTAGCTATCTTTACAAGACTATCCAGGACAGGTAATATGTGTTCACCTAAAATATCTCCCTAACTGACCTTCAGGCTGATCTTTTAGGTCAGGAGTCCCGAACCTTTTTTCACCTGTGAGCAACATTCAAATGTAGAAAGAGTTGGGGAGCAACTCAAGCAGGAAAAATGTTCCTGATGATGCAAATAAGTGCTGTGATTGGCCATTTGGTAGACCCTATGTGGACTGGCAGCCTATAGGAGGCTCTGTATATGTATATCTGGTTTTTATGCAACTAAAACTTGCCCCTAAGACTGGAATCAAAAATAAGCATCTGCTTTGAGGCTAATGAGAACAACATTCAAGGGGTTGGTGAGCAACTGGTTGGGGATCACTGTTCTAGGTGACCTTCTATGAGATCAAAAAAAGATTCTCCCCATATCTCACTTTATATGGCCTTCAAGTTAAGGCCCCCAAGTCGGCAGTTTATCGGCGTGTGTATAGTGCCCCCCGAAGGACTTTCCCGATCGATATCTGGCCAGGTTAGAAAATCCGGTTGGATGGCGGGCACATCTTTTCGAGAATGTGGTCCCGCGACCGTTTGACCTCCGTTCTGATCCGATCGGATCAGCCCGATATCGGCCTCTTCAATGTGGGCGACATCGCCAAATGAGCAGATCTCTACGTCTATGGCCACCTTTAAAACTCACCCAATTACTGCTCTGGGACTCCCTAGGTGACCTATCCCCACAGTTTGGCTCTAACTTTACTATTCAATATTTTGTCACATGTGTTTGATTTGCCTTAAAGCTATAAAAAGTTTCAGCCAAAGCCAATAAATGAGTTTTATTCATTGAACATTATTGCTTGATACGACCCTGATGCCACCAGAATGCAGCGTCCATCCAAGTAATCTGGATACTTATTTTTTGAGTTTTCAAGATATTAGCAGTTTTTACACTGCTAACATGAATTTAAAATAGTAGTGCCACCTGTTTTTTCAGCCTACTGGAGTCTGTAAGCTAGTGAGAAAAGGAAAGTCTTGACATATATATATACAGAGACCCAGACCAATTTGTGTATTTTGCTACTGACCTGCAAGGAAGGCGAATGCTTCAGGATAACAACACCACACCCAAGTGCCACCCCTCCTGTGAGTAGTACTAAGTGCCACCCCTCCTGTAAGTAGTACCAAGTGCCACCCCTCCAGTGAGTAGTACTAAGTGCCACCCCTCCTGTAAGTAGTACTAAGTGCCACCCCTCCTGTAAATAGAACTACTGTAAGTGCCACCCCTCCTGTAAGTAGTACCAAGTACCACCCCTCTTGCAAGTAGTACTAAGTGCCACCCCTCCTGTAAGTAGTACCAAGTGCCACCCCTCCTTTAAGTAGTACTAAGTGCCACCCCTCCTGCAAGTAGTACTAAGTGCCACCCCTCCTGTAAGTAGTACCAAGTGCCACCCCTCCTTTAAGTAGTACTAAGTGCCACCCCTCCTGTAAGTAGTTCCAAGTGCCACCCCTCCTGTAAGTAGTACTAAGTGCCACCCCTCCTGCAAGTAGTACTAAGTGCCACCCCTCCTGTAAGTAGTTCCAAGTGCCACCCCTCCTGTAAGTAGTACTAAGTGCCACCCCTCCTGCAAGTAGTACTAAGTGCCACCCCTCCTGTAAGTAGTACCAAGTGCCACCCCTCCTTTAAGTAGTACCAAGTGCCACCCCTCCTGTAAGTAGTTCCAAGTGCCACCCCTCCTGTAAGTAGTACTAAGTGCCACCCCTCCTGTAAGTAGTACTAAGTGCCACCCCTCCTGTAAGTAGTACCAAGTGCCACCCCTCCTGTGAGTATTACTAAGTGCCACCCCTCCTGTAAGTAGTACCAAGTGCCACCCCTGCTGTAAGTAGTTCCAAGTGCCACCCCTCCTGTAAGTAGTACCAAGTGCCACCCCTCCTGTAAGTAGTACTAAGTGCCACCCCTCCTGTAAGTAGTACCAAGTGCCACCCCTCCTGTGAGTATTACTAAGTGCCACCCCTCCTGTAAGTAGTACCAAGTGCCACCCCTCCTGTAAGTGGTACCATACCTATAATTCCTGTGTACGCCAGCAGACAGGCTGCATAACTCTCCCGGGCACACCCAGTTGCAGACTTTTGAGACGGATGGCAGTTGAACTGGAATTCAGCAAAGCGGGACCTGCATGGAATAAAGAAGCTGTGATCTATAGTCCTGCAGTATGTTGTCCCCTGCAGAGCCAGAATTGTGTATGGCACACAGAGGAACCAGCAGCCTTAAATCAAACCCTCTCCTACCTTCTTGTAATTACTTGGATGAGGAAAGGGCTCTCTGCCTCTATCTCCAGCACAAGATACATTGCCCCCTAAGTAGTAACGTGGAGCACAGGCCGTACGTCCCTTTAGAGAGCCATGTATCATGCGGTGCTGCAAGAAGCAAAGGCCAGAGAAAAAAAGGCTAATGGAGACACGGATATTTATTGCATGCGGTTCCGGTATATATAGTTGTAGCCATTAGACAAATTTATTGGGAGTCATAAAGAAGAAGAAAATATCAATGTTATTAGTGAGCGCTTTATGGTCACCTTTACTTGCAGAATGGAGTTGGACTAGGGTAGCCAGCCAGCCGCCTGCCAGCCTTTGTTATACTAACACTAGCCTCTCAGCAGCAGGAACTCTTGGGCTTTCCTAAAAGAGAGACTACAAGTCACCTATGAAAGGACAGTGCCCATAGAAGCCTATGCTATAATAACATTGGCCTCTCAGCAGCCAATGGAACTCTTGGACTTTCCTCAGAGAGAGGCTACTGGTCTTGATTGCAAGGATTGTGCCCAAAGAGGCCTTTGCTTTAGTGAAACTGGCCTCTCAGCAGCCACTGTAACTCTTGAACGTTCCCCAGAAAGAGGCTACTAGTCTCCTATGCAAGGATATTGCATATATAAGTCTTTGAGAAAGTTCAGAATGGATGCTGGGTGCACCTTCACCTTCATCTCCCATAAAGGTCCACTGTTGGGAGTAGGTTTGCCCAGTTCACTCTTTCAATTGGATGTTTTATTGTTCCTTTAGATCAGGGGATCCCAACCTTTTTTACCCATAAAAAACATTCAGGGGCCCATATACTAAGGGTCGAAGTGAATTTTCGAATTCAAAAACTTCGAATTTCAAAGTAATTTTTGGGTACTTCGACCATCGAATAGACCAAATTCGACTTTGATTCAAATTGTCCACACTTCGAATATTCGACCATTCGAAAATCGAAGTACTGTCTCTTTAAAAAACTTAGACTTCGACACTTCGCCACCTTAAACCTGCCAAATTGCTAGTTAGCCTATGGGGACCTCCTAGAACCTATAGCCAAAATTTGGCTGCGTTTTAAAAAGTCTAAGTATTTTTTTTTGAAAATCGTTCGATTGATCGATTAAATCGTTCAAAACGATCGATTCGAACAATTTCTACGATCGATCGGTTTAAATTCGACCGAAAAAGGCCAAAAAAATTCAAAAAGAGTTCGACTAGTTGAATTTGGCCAATTTGATGGTAGAATTTCGACCCTTGATGAATGTGCCCCTCAATGTTTAAAAGAGTTGGGGAGCAACATAAACATCCAAAATGTTCCAGAAGGTGCCAAATAAGGGCTGTGATTGGCTATTTGGTAGCTCCATGTGGACTGGCAGCCTACAGGAGACTCTGTTTGGCAGTACATCTGGTTTTTATTCAACCAAAACTTGCCTCCAAGCCTGGAATTCAAAAATAAGCTCCTGCTTTGAGGCCACTGGGAGCAACATCCAAGGGGTTGCAGAGCAACATGTTACTCATGAGCTACTGGTTGGGGATCACCACTTTAGATCATATGAAAGTGACATGGGACATTAGATATATATATACCTGCAGATGTGATTCCCTTTGCAGGCCTCAAGTGGTGTCAGACAGTTTGGTTTCTCCTTGGCTTCATAGGAGCAGGTGGGGACGATGGTTTGGCGCCTCCGCTCTGCGCAAGCCGTGTCCTCGCAGGGGCAAAAGAGGAGCTCATTGGTGTATTCCGCAGGCACACGGTCAAAGAACTTCCTCAGGGCCTTGTGGCACTTGGATCGGTTGCACTGCTCAGTCCGTGACACGTGGCGAATGCACGACGAGACGTAGCCGGTCCGTAGCTTCTGGCAAGTCTCATCGACGTTACACGCCTTGGCGGCATCCAGGCAGCGGTTGACTTGGGTGACTTCATTCTCAGAACCTGGAGAGGGGGATCAAGAAGTTGGTCAGAGCCCAGGAGGAAATGGCATGTTCTACTCATGCAACTCACTCCACATATAATGGAATTCTGGCAGTTGGACAACCCTCAATGTATTCTAGAAACACGTTATATTTATAACTTTTGCTTCTTCTCCAAAGAACCCTCTCAGGTCCTACCAAGGCAAATGCCCTCTCTCTCTCTCTCTCTCTCTCTCTCTCTCTCTCTCTCTCTCTCTCTCTCTCTCTCTCTCTCTCTCTCTCTCTCTCTCTCTCTCTCTCTCTCTCTCTCTCTCTCTCTCTCTCTCTCTCTCTCTCTCTCTCTCTCTCTCTCTCTCTCTCTCTCTCTCTCTCTCTCTCTCTCTCTCTCTCTCTCTCTCTCTTGTGTGCCACCCCTGAATACAAGTCGGAGCTACATTATAAGAGGTGGGGTGAGACCTATGATGGGCCAGGGTGGGTATGAAATCATTTCTGACTCTGGTAATGTTTCCTCTCCTGCTCAGGCTTGAAGAATCAGGGACATCTGCTCTATTAATATTTTCCATCCATCATGTGGAAATGTCCTTAGTGGCTGATCCTTCATGGGATGCACATAAATCCAGATAGTTCTACACGGCGGGGCCTCTGCATGCGATGGATCCCCCCACCCGAGAGGAGCTTTAATTGGAAGCAGGTGGGAGTGGGATGAGGGGATGGTGGTACCTTGGCTGACTTTGGGGCTCAAGGTTGATCTCATCTCTATGCAGCACGCTGGGTAGTTTGGAAAAGGAACGCACTCAGCTCCCTGGAGCCCCTTCAGCAGTCGCATTCGCCTCCCACCCCTGTGTTTTATGGCTCTCTCTGTCAAATCCTGGAGCATCTGACACATACCATAGGCATATGCTTAGCTCTAATGAATCACTTCTGCGCTCCCCTCAACTCATATCTAGGATTAAATGATCCGTGCTCATTGGGACCTCAGGGGCCACACACGCGTCTCAACACACACACACTTGTTAAAGGGAAACTCCACTCAAAAACTATTTTTTGCATAATGAATGAAAACGAAATTCTCATCAACTTTCCAATATACGGTCATTATTCGTATCCAGTGGTTTTTACATGTAATTGCGATTGGAAGCAGTATCAGTCTGTCCCTTTCTGTTACCAACTCTTCAAACAGTTAATCAGCTGACTTTAGTTTCAGAAGTCAGAACCATCAGTGCAGAGAATATAAATAGTTAGACAATTGCAACAGCATTTATATTCCATATTGTTTATTATATTTTCCATTTTAATAAATGAATATTGTTAAGGATTGAACGAGACAGATGATCAAGACCACCATCAGTAATCATGGGGGTTCCTTCCCCCAATGAGCCCTAATTATTAGCCCCACCCCCTGAGAGTTAGGCCCTACCCTTCAGGTAATGAAAGAAATGACCCATGCATGCACATCTATGCTCCAGATTCACACCCAATTATATCCAATTGCCACCAAAGCTCCACCCTTACCATGTGACCTGAAATTGGAACCTTGGCATCTCTTGGGGTGTCCCTCTGCCATAGGGCCCCTTACTGGAGTAGCCCTGTACCCTCCTTGATGGGAGCACTTTGAATGTCAAGTTCTGAATGATCTATGGCAGCAAAAGGTAACATGCTCTTGTTCCCATGCCAACAAGTAGAAAAAACAGAGCCAGACATGGATGGTCCCGGGATGTACCATCAACTACAAAATGTCACCCCCCTGTGAGCACCAGATAGACTTGTAGCAAGATTGGCTCCTTGTTTAAGGGACAGTAACATCAATAATAAAATTGTTGTATATATTATGCATATGCAAATGTAAAGAACTGCTCATCCTCAACTAAAATAAATGATGACAAGATTTTGTATATAATTGTGAATAATTGCTTTTCCCTTGAACAGTCAGGTTGGGGGGGGGGCTGAGCAGGATGGGGAATCCAGGCAGGTTAGAATGTTACGGGGGGAGGCACAGTAGGCTACGGAGCCTGGTAGGGTGGGAAGACTAGGGAGGTTGGCTGGATAGAGATGTTAAGGAGATGGTCAGGTTAGGGAGGCAGGGTAGGCAATGGTGGCTGAGTAGGATATGAAGACCAGGAGGCTAGAGAGGTAAGGTAAGCTGGTCAGGGTAGGAAGGTTAGGGAGGTTGAGAAGCTAGAGAGGTTAGAAAGGATAAGAAGGCTAGGGAGCCCAGGTAAGTTAGGTTGGCAATTTCACTCAACAAAACAAAGGATAGGTGAGGAGACTCCTCCTAAAATTGAAATATAACTTTATTCCCAAGCTTATATTAAAGACTCCTGAACTTATGGCATGTGCTGTCACCTGACGTGTTTCCTGCCTCGTTCTGGCACTTCATCAGAAGTTAAGTTGGCAGGTTAGAGAGGTTGGGCAGGCTAGGGAGGCATAGCAGGTTAGGGCATCTGGGTAGGGTGGTAAGGCTAGGGAGGTTAGGGAGGTTGTCAGGCTGAGATGTTAGGGAGGTTGGCAGGTTGGCAGGTTAAGGAGGTCAGGTAGGCAAGGGTGACTGAGTAGGATATGAAGACAGGCAGGCTAGAGAGGTAAGTTAAGCTGATGAGGGTAGGCTAGGGAGGCTCAGAAGCATTGGAAGGCTAGACAGTCTAGGAAGGTTAGGGAGGTTGAGAAGCTAGAGAGGTTAGGGATGAGAGTTCAGGCAAGTTAGGAAGCTGTGGGAGGCTGAGCAGACTAGGGAGGCTGCAGACAAATACAAGAGGTTCTCTGCACTCGACCCATTATCAATATATAAAGGATAATGTGACATTTTGTACTTTAAGTTACTAAAATATGGGAGGCAGCGGAGGCAGCGGAGGCAGCGGAGGCAGCAGAGGCTGGGCAAGATAGGGAGGAGACAAATTCAATTCTCATTAAAAATAAAATTTTGGGGTGTTTAAAAATGGTTTTTGATTGGGACTCTTGAGATACTGATCTCACAGGTGCAAGAATTGGTTAGCCGTGGGCCACTGATACTGCACTAGCCCTACATGGGATCTCAATGTTGTACTTGTGTAATATGTGGAATCACACAACAAACTTTTAGCTCCAAATCCCAAGTCGACGTTATATTGAGGTTTTTCTAGGCCGGCGCATTTGTTCCTTACATCTGGCCCAATATATTCACATTCCCATTGTTATGTCTCCAAAAAGGGCCCTTAGCGATCGCCACTATTTATAGGACTCATGAAAAATGATTTGGCCACTCAGACAGAACAGCCCCCAACTCCCTTCATTAATCAGAGCCCAGAGAGAGAAGGGAAAGAGATCCCCAAACCAGCTGGAGAGCGAGAAAATATTTGTGAAAGTAAAAAATATGATCCCATTGTAAATAGAGGTTACCTTGCCCTTTATGTTCCTGGATATTAATTGTGCGGCTAATTGTGTGCCCAGAGCATTTCTGTTTTGTGTTTATACCAATGGGTGGGAGCTGCCATATTACCTGCTGTGATGGACGCCAGCCTCACATAGTCGAATCTTCTGACGAATGGCTCATACGGGGAGCTCTCCAACACATTAACCCCTGGAACGAGAAGGAGAGAGTTGATGAACCCCAAAACCATCACCCAATGGGGGCGATTAGCAACCTGTGTCTTTTGTGAGCTGAATTCATGAACCTGGAGATGCTGCTGACGTCAGTTCTCTGGTCTATCGAGTCTTATCTGCCTGTGTCACTTTAAGGGCCAGACTGGTCCCCACATAAAAAATTAGTTGAAATGATTTTGGGGGGGGGGGGGGGTGTTGGCACCAGTCTGCTCATCCTCATTCCACTATATACGGTATATATCTCTCTATATACTCACACGTGCACAAGGCTAGTTTATATGGAAGCTTTGGGTAAAGTTTCCCTTTAATGACACCTGCAAAAACGTGTCCTTTTATTACACATATAAAAGCTCAGCCATTATCCTCCAATGTCACTGCAGAACTTTAGGGTTCCCTGAGCTCGGCGGCAAAGATCAGCCCCCCAAGCAAAGCTTCCCCCTCCCCCTACTCACAGTTACACCTCTCACCCCCGGGGGAGCCATTGAGGCAAACGCTCAGCTGCAAATTGGGCTCCAGAGAACTGAACTAGAGAATCTCTGTTTTATCTAATGACTCCCTTCACCTTCCACTGGCTCTCTGCGTATTAACCCTTTCCTCTCCACTGACTCACTGCGTATTAACCCTTTCCTCTCCACTGGCTCACGGCGTATTAACCCTTTCCTCTCCACTGGCTCACGGCGTATTAACCCTTTCCTCTCCACTGGCTCAATGCGTATTAACCCTTTCCTCTCCACAGTCTCATGGTGTATTCCCTTTCCTCTACAGTTTCTCACTGCATGATTAACCCTTTCCTCTTCAGGTTCTCACTGCATATCAACCGTTTCCTTTCCAGCATATTAACCCTTTCCTATCCAGTTTCTCACTGTGTATTAACCCTTTCCTCTCTAGTGTCTCACTGGGAAGTAACCCTTACCTCTCCAGTGTCACACACCAGGGTAACCCTTTCCTTTCCACTGTCTCACAGAGGAGTAACCTTTTCCTCTCCAGTGTCACACAGCAGGGTAACCCTTTCATCTCCAGTTTTGCACAATGGGGTAACCCTTTCCTCCCCAATGTCATACAGCAGGGTAATTCTTTCATCTCCAGTGTCACACAATGGGGTAACCCTTTCTTCTCCAGTGTCACACAGCGGTGTAACCCTTTCCTCTTCAGTGCCACACAACAGAGTAACCCTTTCATATCCAATGTCACACAGTGGGGTAACCCTTTCATCTTCAGTGTCTGACAGCTGGGTAACCCTTTCCTCTCCAGTGTCATACAGCAGGTTAACCCTTTCATCTCCAGTGCCACACAATGGGGTAACCCTTTCCTCTCCAGTGTCACACAACAAAGTAACCCTTTCGTCTCCAATGTTACATAGTGGGGTAACCGTTTCATCTCCAGTGTCACACAGCAGGGTAACCCTTTCATCTACACTTTTACACAATGGGGTAACCCTTTCCTCTTCAGTTTCACACAGCAGGGTAACCCTTTTATCTCCAGTGTCTGACAGCTGGGTAACCCTTTCCTCTCCAGTGTCATACAGCAGGTTAACCTTTCATCTCCAGTGTCACACAATTGGGTAACCCTTTCAGTTTAAAATGTTGCACTACGGAGGAACCTTTTCATCTCCAATTTCACACAGAGGGTTAACCCGTTCATCTCCAATGTCACACAGCGACATAAGCCTTTCATTTCCAGTGTCAAGAAACAGAATAACACTTTCATCTGCAGCATTCAAAGTGGGGGTGGGGAATCATAAAGATGCCTGGAACATGGAAAGTAAATAGGCAGAGGTGTTTGCAGGCAAGGTTAAAGGACAAGCAAAGGTGCATTGGCTGCCCAGTATCCAATAATCTAAGACTTATTTGTAGTTAAACAACCTCTGCCCCAGGGGATACAAATGTCCCTCTAATCTTCCTCCCCTGGGTGTCAGGTGTAGCCTTTAGTGTCACCCCACTCCCCAGGTAATACATTTGTTTCTGAGCGGCTGATTCAGAAATTACTATAACAATACAGTTACAATTACTATTACCAATGTATAGAATGTTCTGCCAGATATTTGATTCCCATTCTCTTATTCATGACACAGGTAATTTATTTTTGAAAAAACATCTCATTGACAGGGATCTCCACCCTAAATTCTAGAATGTTGTTACCTGGAGACAGTATACCACTTGCAAGAACTAGAAACAAAATACAAACTCCACCCCATTATATAAGATCCCACCCCCAAGGAGCCCAAATACACCGACCTTCCACGAGGGTGTGATGGACGCTCCAGTATATGTTCAAGCAGTTCTTCTCTTTCTTCATGCCGCGTTTGCATTTGCAGCCATGCAGTTGGCTGGAGAGAAGCTCCGTCACTGTGCGTCGGCACTGGTTCTTGGCGTTCTGGCCCAGCTTGTTAGCGCCATTCCCTGCTATACACTGGCGCAGCTTTCTGAAATTGAAACTGCAACTGGGGTTACTGGTACAGGCCTCTCCTGCTTGTAGGCAGTCTCTGCTGGTCGATGTGGCTGCTGATGTTCTCTCTACAGAAGGGAATAAAGGGAAGCAGTTGGGCTTAAGCAGTAGCTCATTCCTAAATAAAGTCAAAGTGCCCTTTACTAATTAATATCAAAACATTGGGTTAACAGTCATCATCTGCTATAGTTCCAGGGGTACCCAGGGTACAAATAAGCTCTCACCCCAAATCTCCCCCTAACTGACCTTCAGACTGGGCCCCCTTAGCTCATAACAAGGTTACAGATATATAGAAACATTGGGGTAACAGTCACCCTGCTATAGTTCCAGGGGTACCCAGGGTACAAATAAGCACTCACCCCAAATCTCCCCCTAACTGACCTTCAGGCTGGACCCCCTTAGCTCATAACAAGGTTACAGATATATAGAAACATTGGGGTAACAGTCACCCTGCTATAGTTCCAGGGGTACCCAGAGCACAAATAAGCATTCACCCCAAATCTCCCCCTAACTGACCTTCAGACTGGGCCCCCTTAGCTCATAACAAGGTTACAGATATATAGAAACATTGGGGTGTCACCCTGCTATAGTTCCAGGGGTACCCAGGGTACAAATAAACACTCACCCCAAATCTCCCCCTAACTGACCTTCAGACTGGGCCCCCTTAGCTCATAACAAGGTTACAGATATATAGAAACATTGGGGTGTCACCCTGCTATAGTTCCAGGGGTACCAGGGCACAAATATGCACAGCTACAGTATTTAGAAATTTACTGTATATACAGATTTGGGATCCCATTATCCAAAAAGCTCCGAATTACAGACAGGTCATCTCCCATAGACTCCATTTTATCCAAATAATTTAAATTTTTAAAAATGATTTCCTTTTTCTGTGTAATAATAAAACCGTAACTTGTACTTGATCCCAACTAAGATATAATTAATCCTTATTGGAGGCAAAATCAGCCTATTGGGTTTATTTAATGTTGATATGATTTTCTAGTAGACTTAAGGTATGAAGATCCAAATTACAGAACAATCCATTATCCGGAAAACCCCAGGCCCCGAGCATTCTGGATAACAGGTCCCATGCCTGGATTATATTTTGGCCATGGAAAGGTTAAACATTACTGTGAGTTGGTGCTGCCAGAGAAATGAGGATTCAATAACAGATCAGGAAAAAGTTTTCCTAGAATCAGAACACACGCAAATCCACGTCACAGAATGTTCCACTGGGACCCTCCACTAGTGGGAATCTATCATTCCATCAACTCACAAACATACAAAGGAAACAATAGAGATGAGCCAGAAGAACCACTCACAGATTTATAGATAAATCCAATTAAGATTTCTCTTCTTCCTTAAATAAACTGTAGCAAAATATCAAATCTTTGTCAAGGCGATAGAGATGGGCATACAGCTTCATGTAATTCAACAACAGCTGGAGGGCCCCAAAGAGGCAGATTTCCCCCAAGAAAAGTATAAAAGAAGGCCTCATTTTAAAGGGTAACTTAAAACCTAGGAAAATACTGTCACAAGGAATGCCCCGGGCTGCAGGTATGAAAATGATGCCACCAGCAGGCACCATGCAGCCTGGCAGATAGGAAATGAAGGCAGCCATATTGGTTAAGCATCCTTTTTTTTATTTTTTAAAGGGACAGCATAGCAGGATGAAAGCAGGACGGCAGCACCCGGGAATCATTTCAGCAGCCCACTGAATTAATCCTGACAAACAAAATCAATATTTACTAAGGATTTAGATTCCTGCTAAAGGTACCTGCTCTTTAACAGCCACAGTATATCTGACAGTCAGGGGTTAATCTATCACACTTGCAATCAGCTCTTATACAGGAAAGCTGCAGCCCTGGGAATCAATTAGTTGCGTCAGTCAGAACCTGTGTGCGTTGAGTAGTCCATCCTGACCAACTCCCAGCACCCCCCAACAGCCTCTGGCAATGGCTACTGAGAATTGTAGTTCAACAACAAACTGGTATTGGTAGTTCCATTGGACAGTGGCTTATCTAGAAATATAATTTGCTGGAAAATCGATACAATCCGACCTGTTAATGTTGCAGCTAATTCTATGTATTTTCTCCAATAGGAAGAAGACCCCCCTCAGAGAAGTCAGAATGATGGAACACCCTTTCTGCTGGCAGTTGCACATTAACAATGACTGAACCCTGTAGGCTGGGCCACTCCTATATACTGTCTCCATCTTGTCTTACTGTCTCTGTCTCATTCTACTACCTCCATCTTGCCATGCTGTCTCCATCTCGTTCTACTGTCTCCATCTTGCCATGCTGTCTCCATCTCGTTCTACTGTCTTCATCTTGTCCCACTGTCTCAGTTTTGCCCTACTGTCTCCATCTTGCCTTACTGTCTCCATCTCATCCTACTGACTTCATCTTGTCCTACTGTCTCCAGCTTGTCCTATTGTCTCAGTCTTCCCCTGTTGTCTCCATCTCCTGCCTCCACCTTGTCTTGTATTTTATCCAACAGGAAGAAACCCCCCCAGCAAGTCAGAATGATGGAACACCCATTCTGCTGTCAGTTGCACATCAACAATGACTGAACCCTGTAGGCTGGGCAACTCCTATATACTGTCTCCATCTTGTCCTACTGTCTCTATCTCATTCTACTGTCCCCATCTTGCCATTCTATCACCATCTTACCCTATTGCCTCTAGCTTGTCCTACTGTCTCTATCTTGTCCTACTGTCTGCATCTTGTTTTCTTGTCTCCCTCTTGCCCTACTGTCTCCCCCTTGCCCTACTGTCACCATCTTATACTACTGTTTCCATGTTGCCCTCCTGCCTCCAACTTGTCGTATTGTCTTCATTTTGCCCGACTGTCTCCATCTTGCCCTGCTGTCTCTATCTTGGACTACGGTTTTCTTCTTGCCATACTGTCATCATCTTGCCCAACTCCATCTTCTCAAACTGTATCCATCATGCACTCCTACCACCAGCTTGCTCTACTGTCACCTTCTTGCCCAATTGTCACCTGCCCTACTGTCTCCATTTTGCCTTTCTGTCTCCATCTTTCCCTACTGCCACCATCCTGCCCTACTGTAGCAATCTAGAGCTAGTGTTTTAATCTTCTCTTTTGGTGGCTGCTAAACTCCCCACTCTTCAGAATAATGGATATAGTAGGAATAAACAGCATCAAGGCAGTATTTTCAAAACTGCAAGTGTTTCATTTATTAGCAGTGTCAACACCCACTCCCCATTCTTCTCAGATGCATCTTTAAGTCTGCAGGGCCCCACTATGCACAAGGCACTGGGCAGTCTATTTGAGCCCCATAAAGACCTCTCTGGCTGTGGATGAGCCAGAAAACACTAGGTGTGATTATTATGTAACTAATTGTAGGTAATGATGTAAATTGTGCCGATCCACTCCCGACCAACCCCTGCCCTGCTATTCTCTGGCCACTTGTGAATGATAAAAAATGCATCGATCTGAATAAAAGATGAACTTTGTCCCCCCTGAGCGCAGTAGTGGATGTGTTTGAATTATAAATCTTCTTTTCTTATTCTTCTTCATAGCGGAGAGTGTAATTGCTCACAGTGGGATGCGCTGCAGATGTTACTGGGAGACTGAGAGACAGACAGAAGTCCAAAGCAGAAAACACGGCTTCTCCCAAGCAATCCATATGGGGGTCCAGCTGTAAAAACACTGCAAACTGCCTTCAGCAGCCCCCCCATATAAAACCCAATCTAAACACTTTGAGATATGCGTCTGCATGACTGATCTCTCTGCTGTGCTGCAGAACCATCTATTCTTTTCTATCTTGTACAATGAAATACTATGCAATGATCCACTGACTCCATTTACCCTTCTGACGCCACCACCAACGCCCTACCTGTAATACTGTCTCTAGCTCTCCTTACTGACTTCATCTTGGCCAAGTGTCAGCTGTAAGGGTTGTAAAGTTAACATATTAACACACCAACTTGTTCACCATTTTGACCTACAGTTACCATTTTGCCTTACAGTCTCATTCTTGGCTTAGTGATGCCTCTTGCCATACTGACACCATATCACCATCTTGACTTAGTGTCACCAACTTGCCCTACTTTCACTGTCACCTATTGTCTTGATCTTACTCTACTGACTCAATCTTGGCCTAGCTTACCATACTGTTACTATTCTTCCCTACTGTTTTGATTTTGCCATACTATTGTCATCTTGCCCTACTGTCTCCATCTTTCTCTGATGTCTCCATCTTGCTTTGCTATCTCTATCGTGGCCCAGTCTCACTATCTTGCCATACTATAATTATTTTTCATAATGTCTGCTGCTTGCTTCACTGTCTTTACATTGCTCTACAGTAAACATCTTGTCTAAAACCACCATTTTGCCCTACTTTCTCCATCTTACCCTGCTGACTCCATCTTGCCCTACTATCTCCATCTTGCCCTACTGGCTCTATCTTGCCCTACTGGCTCCATCTTGCCTATTATCTCCAGCTTTGAATTTGTCTCTATATTTTCATATTGGTGCCATCTTGTCTATTTATACCATCTTACTACTGTCTTGCCCTACTGTCTCCCTTGCTCTGTTGTTTACATCTTGGCTTAGTGCCACCATCTATACTAATGACTCCATCTTGCTCTACAGTCTTTATTTTGCCATACTATTGCCTTCTTGTCTACTGCCTCTATCTTGCCTTCCTTTCTCCATCTTGCCTTCCTGTCTCCATCTTGCCCTCCTGTCTCCATCTTGCATTCCTGTCTCCATCTTGCCTTCCTATCTCCATCTTCTTTCCTGTTCCCATCTTGCCCTCCTGTCTTCATCTTGCACTACTGTCTCCATCTTGCCTTCCTGTCTCCATCTTGCCCTCCTGTCTCCATCTTCATTCCTGTCTCCATCTTGCCTTCCTGTCTCCATCTTGCCCTCCTGTCTCCATCTTCCTTCCTGTTTCCATCTTTTCCTACTATCTCCATCTTGCCCAACTATGGCAGTCACTCCTATTTTGATCCTCCAAAAAAAAACTGTGGGTGTAAAATGTATTAACTTAAGACACTATTTTGAAGGATCTGTAAGGTGGAGGAGCTGCCATCAGCATGACAAGTGCAAATAATTCAGTAGGCTGTAAGAGTGAATTCCTCAAACTCTTGGAAAAGAAATGACAGAACAGAAGGGCCTGGAAAGAGGTTAACTCCAAGCTACTAATGTCGATTAATTCTGCCTACAACTTCCAAGGAGCTGTCAAGAGAGCGAGAGCTTGAAGATGATAAGTCAGCAGAATGGAGAACATTCCACTTCTCTATACTCAACTGAAAATCCTGTTATCAATATAGATCTGGCAGCCCCGCTGCTATGCACACAACAGGGCTCATTAAATATATAAAGAACTATCCCCAAATGCACACGAGAGAGCTTAAAATGCCACTTACAGTCTTAATTATATATCTGTTGACTATACATTAATTATTCATCATTTTAAACAAGCGATTGCAATAAAATGACCCCATCCAGCGCTTCTAATGATTTCCCTTATCTCGTTCCTTTTGTCTGGCACAAGACAATTCCTGTATCTTTCTAGAATTTTTTTTTTTAATTAAACTCTTTTTTTTTTCCATTTCTTTCTTTTCTTCTTCAGAATTAATGTTTTAGTGAAAATCAAAAGCATTAAACAAAGTTAAGATCAGCAGGGACCGGGAATCGAGAGATAAAAAAAAAAGAAATTCAAGGAGACAAATTTCACAGTGACGGAAGAGGAGGTGATACTTTATCTGTTCTGGTTTCACCCTCAGAGCATTTGGGATTCTGCAGTATGTAGTTTTTTTTTGAAGTTGATGTTTGGAACTCTTTTACTTTCTTCATTAAAGGAGAAGATAATTGTAAATTAATAGAAATTATATAATTTGCCTTTCTATTCTGTCTGGGATGCCATTATGAAGGTCAAGGTGACTGGTTCAATGCAAAAGAGTGGTACATACAGAATGACTAACCACAGATGAACCCTATCAAGAGAATGAGTAACCACAGATGAACCCTATCAAGAGAATGAGTAACCACAGATGAACCCTATCAAGAGAATGAGTAACCACAGATGAACCCTATCAAGAGAATGAGTTACCATAGATGAACCCTATCAAGAGAATGAGTAACTACAGATGAACCCTATCAAGAGAATGAGTAACCACAGATGAACCCTATCAAGAGAATGAGTAACCACAGATGAACCCTATCAAGAGAACTAGTAACCACAGATGGATGTACCCTACACAGACAAAGAGAAAGGTACATACAGATAGAATAAACTCAGATGTAGACTGAAATGCTTGGTTTGGGAATTTCCCATCCTGCGGCCACCTTCACTTGCTCCTTCTCAACCAGCGTCTAACCAGCTTGAAGTTGATGGCCCAACCTTGCCGATCCTTTCCAATGAAACCAGAAATGCCATGGGGGGCGGGGGAGTTGGGGAATCATTATGTCACCAATTAAGAAATGATGGTGAGCCCAAATGGGTGGTCCTATGCCCATTTTTTCAGACTCAACATGGGTTTTGGCCAGCCTGCACATCTCTAGTACCCTGCCCAGATACATGTATGGGACCTGTTATCCAGAATGCTCTGGACCTGGGATTTTCCTGAAAATGGATCTTTCTGTAATTTGGATCTTCATACCTTAAGTCCACTAGAAAATTGTGTAAAGAAATAAACCCAATAAGCTGGCTTTTCTTCCAGTAAGGATTCATTATATCTCAGTTGGGATCAAGTACAAGCTACTGTTTTATTATTATAGAGAAAGAGGGAATGCTTTTTAAAAATTTGGATTATTTGGATAAAATTGAATCAATGGGAGATGGCCACAATTTGGCGCTTTCTGGATACTGGGTTTCTGGATAATGGATCCCATACCTGTAATTGGAAAGGTGAAAGGTACAGAATGAGCAACTGCCGGTGTTCACTGCCCAGACCTAGAGTAAGGTGAGCAGCACATAAAGAATGTGCAACCACGGATGTACTCTGTAGTGGTTTATGGGTCAGGACTCAGTAATTGTAGAGCCTGCACCTACCCTAACTCCCTACTTCTCAACTAGGGTTTCACCTGACTTGAGGTTGGGTGTCTTGAGGGCGCTAATTTGCCCCACCCCTTCCTGTGACACCAGAGATTACATAAATTGGCCTGGGATAAAGAATTGAGGATGGAGTGCCCATTTGCAGAACACAAGTGACAGGTACTATGATGCACCTTACCCTAACCTGATGCAGACACCCCAAGTGGACCCCAACTTTTCAGCCTGAACCCCTGGTCCCCTGGAGTTTGGATACGAATAGTCAGCCAGCACTCACCACTTTGATTTTTGGTTATAACGACCGGGTGCACGTCAATAGGTGTCCACTTCCACCAGCTTCAATATCCCACAATCACAATAGACAGCACCAGTCTTGAAGATTTGTTAAAAAAGCCTTTATTGGAACTTCATGGCTTTATCTGAACAAGCGCAAGTTGCGCTTGTTCAGATAAAGCCATGAAGTTCCAATAAAGGCTTTTTTAACAAATCTTCAAGACTGGTGCTGTCTATTGTGATCCCCTGGAGTTTGGGTCAGCCTGCAGATATCTAGTACTCTGCCCAGATAGAGACATGGGTGTGTAATAATTATATGACAAAGGTTTGTTCCACTTTAAGGTGGATTGAAGGTCAATCATTAAACTATAGTTCTGCTCAAAAATCGTAATGTAACATTCACAGAATAAATGCATAACTCACATATATTTTGCAAACTGCCTACTGATTGTGCAGTGATGGGTGTAAGGGGGCTGTCTGCCAAAACCTCTACATTCAGATACCTTTCAGGACGGGTGTTGTGAAATATATATAATTAGTGCTTCCCTATCACATACTATTTGCATCCCAGAGACGCAATACACAGAAGCAGCTTTCATATCTATGCAGCATCACAGAGGTTTAGCCTGAGGGGCACAACAGCAATGAAATATTAATAAATCCCAATAAACAGCGACCGTGAAAATACAAGCCTCTGTCTGTCGCACACGCTCCATGAAATGAGCCCAATGAGAAAATGAACCCAAGCAGAGGAACAAAGTAATGGAGTGAAGGAGACGCAAGAGACAAAGGGTTATGACAGTGGGTGGGGGGGGTCTTCGCCCTTCCTAATACAGGAGGCTTGTTTATAAAGGTGCAGAACTCCAGTTTTATGCATATGGGGGACAAAGAGGGTACAGATCTAGAGAGATATACGGCTTATTGAGATAAAATTACTTACACCAGGGAAGGTGGATCCCAAAGGAATTCTAGCAACAGAGACTGATAAAGACTGAATGGGATAAAGTAGTTATTTGGTTTGAATTCATGTCTTTTCCTTCCATTATTTAATCTACAATTATTCTCTCCACCTTCCCCGTGGTTCAATTTCCATCTCTAATTTGCTTCTTTCCCCCTCTTGTCCTTCATGTCATTCATTTGAATGCCCCCATTCCCTCTTCTATGTTCCTCCAACACCTAAAGTCTCAGCATCAATTCTCAGCAGCTTTGACTGCCTTCTAATATTCCCAGCCCTGAGGAAACAACAGAAAAATGAACCATGACAATATTGTGAAGGTTTTGGCTTTAGTGGTGATGTGTCTAGAGAAGGAATGGGAAGAGCAAAATGAAGGCTTTTGAATCCAAAGGAAAGGTGCTGAGTATAGAAGGTTCATGAGCCTCTGATCACTAGATCACTAGGTGGGTGTAGAGTCCAGCTTAGGTGGACTCATTTGGGCTTTCTTGATGTATGAGGAAGTAGCTAGGAGGCAGTGTTTTGAATTTTCAGGGTTATGGTAGGGGTGATTATTTGGATCTCATCTTCAGGTAAGATGGTCAAACTGAACCCATTATTTGGCACCACAATTGAAGCAGCTTTCTGTCCCATGAAGGAGCACACTTGACCTACACTGTAATCTTTCCTTGAACTGAGACAGATCTCCCTGCTCCGATCCACTGCCAAAATGACCACAGTTCCTCATTATACAGATTGTTGTTGTATAGCTACATGAGATTTTACACAGCAAAAAAATACAGTGTTAATGTGGGGATATTCTAACACCTCCTTTTTACACACCTTTTTACTTAAAGGGATACTGTCATGGGAAAAACTTTTTTTTTCAAAATGAATCAGTTAATAGTGCTGCTCCAGCAGAATTCTGCACTGAAATCCATTTCTCAAAAGAGCAAACAGATTTTTTTATATTCAATTTTGAAATCTGACATGGGGCTAGACATATTGTCAATTTCCCAGCTGCCCCAAGTCATGTGACTTGTGCTCTGATAAACTTCAATCACTCTTTACTGCTGTACTGCAAGTTGGAGTGATATCACCCCCTCCCTTTCCCCCCCAGCAGCAAAACAAAAGAACAATGGGAAGGTAACCAGATAACAGCTCCCTAACACAAGATAACAGCTGCCTGGTAGATCTAAGAACAACACTCAATAGTAAAAACCCATGTCTCACTGAGACACATTCAGTTACATTGAGAAGGAAAAACAGCAGCCTGCCAGAAAGCATTTCTCTCCTAAAGTGCAGGCACAAGTCACATGACCAGGGGCAGCTGGGAAATTGACAAAATGTCTAGCCCCATGTCAGATTTCAAAATTGAATATAAAAAAATCTGGAGCAGCACTATTAACTTATTCATTTTGAAAACATTTTTTTTCCCATGACTATACATTTAAGCTCCTTTAACTTCATGTTGAACATCTAACTGTAAATATACAAAGAGTAAGTGAGTTCAAAATGCAAATTTAAATGTACAAGTTCGACTTTAAAAACTTGTACTTAAACCCCTAAAATATAACATAAAATATTCAAAAAATTCTCTCCAATAAAATTTTTAATCCATCCACTATATTTGTTGATACGTGAAGACAAAATCCTTTCCGGCAGAACCCGAAGGGGCGTGCCATGTCCAGAATTTCAACCTCCTTAGTTGCATTTGCTCTTAATGGGCAGTTGTAAAAGGAGAAGTACAGTCATATGAAAAGGTTTGGGAACCCCTCTCAGCCTGCATAATAATTTACTCCACTTTCAACAAAAAAGATAACAGTGGTATGTGATTAATTTCCCAGGAACATCTGAGTACTGGGGTGTTTTCTGAACAAAGATTTTTAGTGAAGCAGTATTCAGTTGTATGAAATTAAATCAAATGTGAAAAACTGGCTATGCAAAAATGTGGGTAACCTTGTAATTTTCCTTATTTGAATGCATGTAACTATTCAATACTGATTACTGCCAACACCAAATTGGTTGGATTAGCTCGTTAAACCTTGAACTTCATAGGCAGGTGTGTCCAATCATGAGAAAGGGTATTTAAGGTGACCAATTGCAAGTTGTGTTTATGTTTGACTCTCCTCTGAAGAGTGACAGCATGGGATCCTCAAAGCAACTCTCAAAAGATCTGAAAACAAAGATTGTTCAGTATCAGGGTTTAGGGGAAGGCTACAAAAAACTATCTCAGAGGTTTAAACTGTCAGTTTCAACTGTAAGGAATGTAATCAGGAACTGAAAGGCCACAGGCACAGTTGCTGTAAAACCCAGGTCTGGCAGGCCAAGAAAAATACAGGAGCGACATATGCGGAGGATTGTGAGAATGTTACAGACAACCCAAAGATCATCTCCAAAGACCTGCAGAACATCTTGCTGCAGATGCAGGTGTATCTGTACATCGTTCTACAATTCAGCACAATTTGCACAAAGAACATGTGTATGGCAGGGGGATGAGAGAGAAGCACTTTCTGCCCTCACACAAACACAAACACAGTCGCTTGTTGTATGTAAAAGCTCATTTAGCCAAGACACAGTCATTTTGGAACAAAGAGATTTTGACTGATGAGACAAAAATGTAGTTATTTGGTCATAACAAAAAGGACTTTGCATGGCGGAAGAAGAACACGGCATTCCAAGAAAAACACCTGCTACCGACTGTCCCATTTGGTGGAGGTCCCATCATGCTGTGGGGCTGTGTGACTAGTTCAGGGACTACTGGGGCCCTTGTTAAAGTCGAGGGTCGGATGAATTGAACTCAATATCAACAAATTCTTCAGGATAATGTTCAAGCATCAGTCACAAAGTTGAAGTTACGCTGCAGGGGTTGGATATTCCAACAAGACAATGACCCTAAACACACTCCGAAATCTACAAAGACATTTATGCAGAGGGACAAGTACAATATTCTGGAGTCCCCCGACTCGAATATCATGGAAAATCTATGGGATGATTTGAAGCAGACTGTCCATGCTCGGCAGCCATCAAATTTAACTGAACTGGAGAGATTTTGGATGGACGAATGGTCATAAATAGCCACATCCAGAATCCAGACACTCATCAAAGGCTATAGGAGGCGTCTAGAGGCTGTTACATTTGCAAAAGGAGCTCAACTAAGTATTGATGGAATATCTCTGTTGGGTGCCCAAATTTATGCACCTGTCTCATTATATTAAGATGCATATTGCATATTTTCTGTTAATCCAATAAACGTTAAGTCACTGCTGAAATACTACTGTTTCCATAAGGCAAGTTATATATTAAAAGGAAGTTGCTACTTTGAAAGCTCAGCCAATGATAAACAAGACTCCAAAGGATTAAGAGGGGTTCCCAAACTTTTTCATATGACTGTATATGTTGGGAACTCCTATTGAGTCAAATAACTTGGGGATACTTTCATTTAATGTTGTACCTAATTACCCAAGTTTACCCTATGTCCAACTGGCATGTACAGTGTTCTTTAGTGTCTGAATGATGTGTAAGTTAGGGGATAGGTAGGGGGTTTTAGAGGCTGATGTCTAGGTGCCTTCCCCCACCCACCCCAAATGCAGGCACCTCAACACTCATGGAGGTCTCTTTGCTCCATTTTGGATTGCCAAGACCTGCTGAAAACATGGTGGGTTGAGCCCACTTTTTGTACTTTGCACTTAGTAAATGACCCCTCATATTATCTCTCCTCCTGGAAATTTGTGTTGCTCGGAGCTCAGCAAGAATATTTTGTGGTTTAGAACTTGCTCTTTAAAAATCAATAAATACTTAAATTCCCAATAAAAGAAATAATGATATTTTATTTGATTAGCTGACCCCAAAGGTGTTGGGAAAGTAAAATGAAATTGTCCCTTTATCTCTCCCCTGGATGTTCTGATGTCGGAGCTGTAGGTTTGGACCTTGCGTTGCATTGGTTACAGGAGGAATTCGGACCCCAGAGAAGAGTCCAATGATGGAGGGGGGGGGAGAGAAAAGGGGGAGAGTTATTTATGAGGGATAAACACCATGCACTCTCCTGAAAATTGTCTTTAGTGGAAATAAATCAAAATGATTTGGAGATGACAAAGCCAATCTGAGGAGAGTCACCCATGAGCGGCTTTGTTTAATGAAGTACAGATGGGAAAGCGCATGGATGTCTCCTGATTTCTTTAAAAAGCAAGATTACACCAGTAACCAGGATAATATGAGGCGGCCAGTAAAGGTGACTGCATCGGGCAGCGGGAAGACAAATCAAAGCCACAAAGATAAAAGGAACTGGGGGGGGACTAAAAGTTCAATATATTTTTAATTTAATAGCCTTTATTTATATAGCGTTTGGATCTTGCATTGCCATGCTTGCTCAGCACTGTACAGAGAATATACATCATTCCCATCACCCTCTGTCCCAGTTGAGCTTACAATCTCTCTCTCTCTCTCTCTCTCTCTCTCTCTCTCTCTCTCTCTCTCTCTCTCTCTCTCTCTATCATTCTATCTCTCTCTCTATCATTCTATCTCTCTCTCTATCATTATCTCTCTCTCTCTCCCTATCTCTCTCTCTCTGTCTCTGTCTCTCTCTCTCTCTCTCTCTCTCTCTATCATCTATCTATCTATCTATCTATCTATCTATCTATCTATCTATCATCTATCTATTTATCTATCTATCTATCTATCTATCTATCTATCTATCTATCTATCTATCTATCTATCTATCTATCTATCTATACATCATTCCCACCCCCCTCTGCCCCAGTTGAGCTTACAATCTCTCTCTCTCTCTCTCTCTCTCTCTCTCTCTCTCTCTCTCTCTCTCTCTCTCTCTCTCTCTCTCTCTCTCTCTATCATTATATCTCTCTCTCTATCATTCTCTCTATCTCTCTCTCTCTATCATTATCTCTCTCTCTCTCTCTCTCTCTCTCTCTCTCTCTCTATCATTCTATCTCTCTCTCTATCATTCTATCTCTCTCTATCATTATCTCTCTCTCTCTCTCTCTCTCTCTCTATATCTCTCTCTCAATGTCTTTATGTCCATTTATCTGTCCCATTGATCAAACCATCTTTCATAGGGAAACCTGATGTTCTCTGCTAATTGTATTTCCAGGAGAATATAAGCATAGTTTATTGTTTCCTTTATCATTACCTTGTCACAAGCTCATTATTTTGTTTATCCCAGTCTGTATGCAGTGACAGTATGAAAGCTTATAAAATGCAGATGACGGATTCACGTTCCCTCTCAGAAGAGACTGGCTGTGTATGTGTTTAACATAATGCCAAATTCTGTTCCACTATCAGTTACAGAACAGGATTGGATTAGTGGTCCCACTGCCCTGTTACTGCTCTGTCCCCAGTGCGGGTCTATCTTAATCTATTGTCTATCCTCATTTATATTTGTACTGGGTCTAGTAACCCATAGCAACCATTTAGCAGGTATCATTTACTGGTCATGTAAAATTTCCCATGGCAGCTTTCTTGCATTTCACAAATGATAATCATGTTACTCAGATAATCATGTTACTCAGAGAATCTGAAGTACTACAATAGTTTATATAAACAAGCTGCTGTGTAGCCATGGGGGCAGCCATTCAAGCACAGGATACACAGTAGATAACAGATAAGTACTACTATAGTTTATAGAAACAAGCTGCTGTGTAGCCATGGGGGCAGCCATTCAAGCACAGGATACACAGTAGATAACAGATAAGTACTACTATAGTTTATATAAACAAGCTGCTGTGTAGCCATGGGGGCAGCCATTCAAGCAAAGGATACACAGTAGATAACATATAAGTACTACTATAGTTTAGATAAACAAGCTGCTGTGTAGCCATGGGGGCAGCCATTCAAGCACAGGATACACAGTAGATAACAGATAAGTACTACTATAGTTTAGATAAACAAGCTGCTGTGTAGCCATGGGGGCAGCCATTCAAGCACAGGATACACAGTAGATAACAGATAAGTACTACTATAGATAGATAAACAAGCTGCTATGTAGCCATGGGGCAGGGGATACACAGTAGATAAGTTTTGAAGAATCCCATTATATACTGCAGAGCTTATCTGTTATCTGCTGTGCAACCTGTGCCTTTTCTCCTTTTTCAGCTTTAAATGGCTGCCCCCATGGCTACACAAATGTGGTGCAAAGAGCAAAATATATGACAGTTCAAGGAGAGTCTTTGGACTCAATTCATCAATGGAACGTGTTCAATGAATGTGGCAAACTTGGGGTAAGTAAATGACTCCGATAGGGGGAGCTGGGGGTGACACTGCTGTTGATAAGCTACAAACAGCAACGGTGGATTGTCTCCAAAATAAAACAAAAATCAGAACTTTGCAATAATGAGCTGGAGTTGCTCAAACCAGTCAGGGTGGGGAATAAAAATAAGAAGTTTTATTATGAATTATGGAAATGATATTGACAGTTTCAGAGCATTGAGTTAATGCCATGAATGATTCATGCCTCATACTTTATAATTCATATTTCACTGTATCATTAAAGCTCGGGTATGATGGGTCCTTTTTTCTCCTTCCTTCTATGCTAGTCCACACTAAGTACACAGTGAGCTTTTATCACATAAACCTTTTTAGCACTTTTTTACGGAAAGGAGGAAAGTGCCCCCTGTTGTGTGAAAACAAACATCACTATACATGCACATAAATGCACCCCAACCTTTCCCTTGGTTCATTTGTAAATGCATTTGTTTAGTGTGTGGGACCCCACAAAGTTAGTAATTGTTAGACTAGAATCCTGTCATAGTAAACCACAGGGATGTAAGATAGTCAAGGCTGGTGAGCAAGAGGAGTTCTGTGCTCCACCAAGGAGAAAAAATAGGGTTTGTGTTCCCCGGACGACAATTGCCAGACAAAGACACCACATGTATCTATAGTGCTGCACAAGTGAGCATGCCCCCCTCCATCTAATTCTTTGGATTTTAAACTTGGGGACCCCAATCTTTTTACCCACAAGCAACATTCGAATATAAAAATAGTTGGGGAGCAACACAATCATGGGTTAAGCCGAGTGCTAGCACAACGGTGTTTATAACAGCTGGTCAACGTCACAGCGTGAGATAGACTGAGCACTGGAGATTTCTTTCTGTGTTTTGTTTACTATCATGAATAATGTTCCTGGAATGGTTGACTATTGGATAAGCAATGGTTGACTATTGGTAGCCCCTACATGGACGGCAGTCTACAGAAGACTCTGTTTGGCAATACACCTAGCTTTCATGGAACCAAAACTTGCCTCCAAGCCAGGAATTCAAAAATAGGCACCTGGTTTGAGGCCACTGGGAGCAACATCCAAGGGCTTGATGAACAACATTTAGCTCACGGCCCACAGGTGGCTTCGATGGACCAGAACTACAGTTTTTGAAGCTGTGGTGAAGAGATAGGATTGTTCACCCTTGCATCTAAAAGATAAAACTTAATCATATGGCTTCTAACAATGACATATATTTGAATATATATATATATATATTATATATTTTATAGCAAAAGTTTATTCATATTCATCAGTCCCTTTGCCATGGAGCTTTCAATCTAATTTCCCTTTTCACTTCACGGACACAAGACAGTTAACCATCAGGATGTTTGTGAGATATGGGAGGAAAATGATAAATCTCCACTGGAAAACGCAAGGAGAACAATGAAACTCAATGCAGACTGGTGCCCTGGTCAGAACAGAACCAAAGACCCTTTGTTTGATAACCCTGGAACAGTGACCCAAACACGGGGGGAGCCTAGAAATCAAAGATGGCAGCTTGCAGGGGGTTTCACATGAAACTTTCATGACTTTAAGCCTGGGAAGTGTTTGAAGCAAAGTTCTCGGAAAGTACACAGCATTAAATATACAAAATACATCTTGTTCTTTTTGGTTGGGGAGCTGCACGTCCATCTCAGAGAGTCCAGATCAGGTAAAGGTAATGCCAAAGTCAATAAATTGGGTAAAAGCCTTGCTGCTAAATGCATGTGAACAATGGGCCTGATAATTATATACCTGGCTTAAGTGCTTGATGTCTTCATTCGGTACTAAATAACAGCGGGTGTCAGTTACCTCTGGTTAGTGCACAACACATTTTGTATTCTCTCCCTGTTCAGTTGGCTATGAACTCCCTGGCAGTACACATATAAAAGTCCGTATTATTCATTTAATAATAAAAGTTAGGGGTCATTCATGAATGGTGAGTGCCATGTATGCTCAGGGGAGCAAATTTGTACTCTTCACACCTGATTTACATTGCCCTGGTCCTTGTTCAGAACTGCTCTGCTGAGCACTGTTGCAACTTACATTTTTTTTCTAGTTTTCAAGATATTAGCAGTTTTTGTAGAAGTGTGAGGCTACAGACACCATTTAATCAGCAGAAATAATAGAATATTCTAACACAATGTTCTTGTCCTATACAATCCTAATAAGAATAAAGTTGCCAGTCTTCAGTGTTGGCTTCCATCATTACTTTTCCTTGACATTTTATTACAGGCACTACTCATCTTGCTCTTGGAACTTGATTAAGGTATCGTTGTGTAACAGGTTTTTGGAAATTACCTGCTTACTGGTAGCTTGTATGTATAGGTGTTACCCAGGCTGGCTTTGGGCAACTTCAGGTAGAATATGGGTTGTATGGACGCTTTCCGTTGAGGTGGACCCTCACTAAACAGTTGGAGGAAGTGTTAACCACATTGAATTCGCACAAAGAACTTGATCTTTCAAATAAGTTGGGTGTTAGTGGTTCTTTTAAGCAAATGAAACTCTTAATTGATGGAATAGCTTCACAATCTCTTTGGTAGGTACTGATGTTGGTACTGGAATCAGCCAATTCACTGTTACTTTAAATACTTGAATTCCTCAGATGTTAATCTTACTTTTTAGCTGTTGGGTCCACAACACCCCAGAGATAATTCTCACTGCCTTGGTCAAGGAATCCCTAGTGCAAGATAAAGCTCACAGCGTTCCCTTGCTACAGGAATCTCCTATCCCTGAGCCTAATTGATTGACTCCTTATACTGGTGGGCTTGTTACCCTTACTGGCTCTTCATTGAAAAATCTGGATGCTCGGCTAACTACCCTGATCCTGCCTCTCAATTCTAGAATGGGCTATTATTAAACATTCCTAGCACTTAAAGTGCTTCCCCTACTGGAATCTATCTCAAACCAAGGCCCCTCAGCACTTCACCTTCTCTGGCAAGTAGGAGCCAAGAGTGACAGAACATGTGGTGGATTCCCCTTTTATAAACTAGGGAACTATGATACCCTCTGGCCAGAAACGGGAAACATCTATCCCTCCAAACTGTAAATAAGGACCAACTGTTACCTGTCCGCCCTTAGAGTAGTATAGAGGGGAAGGCAAGGTTGGCACATAGTAGAGTCAGGTTCATTAGTATTAACATAAATACAAATTCAGCATTGCCATTCTTCTTTAACCCTTGGGCAAGTAATGAGTGTCCTATCCTCGAGCTTCCCTCACTTTCCAATATTCTTAAACGCAATTGGCTTAGTCTATTAACTGCCCCTATTTGGCCTGGGCACACCTAGTCACACCCTGGAACACCCCGGATTCCAAGAAGCCCCACCTACTTTTAAAGAAACCTTGTCCTAATTTTGAGCTGTCCAGACTAAACAGGGAAACTAAGAAGGTGTGTCACCAACAGATCTTTTCAGAATTCCCATGAGAATGGAACGAGTTTTGCAGTGGGAATGAATTCTTTCCATGAATATGGAAAGATAAAATAGATAGGTCCAAGAAAGGGTTGTATCAAGATAACTTTCTCCATTTAAATTTATATGTATTTGTATAGCAGTAAAGTGTATTTGGTCATAGCAGACTCCAGGACCTAAGCTTGCATTACAATCTGGATAGAAATGTGCATTATTCTGTAAATAACCATCTGGGAATGAACTACCAAGCCAATGAGTGTGGTCTGTAATAGAGCACGACTCGCTGCTAAGTCTTCTATCTTATATGATTATTATGTAAGAGACAGAAATGCCTTGTGATCTCAGATATCACATTACTCACGCAGGCCAGATTATCATCAGCCTACCCTAATTAGCTGATTCTTCAGTATCACTTAGAAAGGCTTGATTAGTGGTTGAACAGAGGCCCTCTATGTATCTAAGCAATTACTTGTCAATTCAACGGCCACCCATTAAGGCTTTAAATGAGAAGGAAAGGTTAAAACTAAGTAAGCTTTATCAGAAAGGTCTATATAAATACACCAGTAAACCCTCAAAGTAATGCTGCCTGAGTCCTCTGTCAAAAGAAACACAGCATTTCTTTCCTTCTATTGTGTACTCATGGGCTTCTGTATCAGACTTCCTGTTTTTAGCTTCAACCTCCAGGGCTAGGGCTTGAGCATGCTCAGTTTTCTCCTCTCTCCCTCTCCCACCTCCACTCCCTGCTGTAATCTTAACCAAGAGCTATGATGATGATGAGGTGATGTCACAACACGCTAATATGGCAGCTGCTATCCTAAACAAACAGAGAGAGCTTTTAGAGCTGGTAAAGCATTCTGCAGAATAAATATAGTGTTATAGCCCTATTGTGGCTAATCTATTGGTAATAATAATTCGTCTTTAAATAAACTCCATAACCAGTTGGAAAATCCAACAATGACAAATATCTTGAAATAGAAGGGACCAAAGAGTCAATTTAAAAATGGCAGTCCATGAAATTTGCATCTTGGAGAGGCCAGACATTACTAGGTTTCAAGAGGGGAACATAAAAGCTGTGGGAAGAAGATCACAATTTAGAGACAATCCCCAATCAAAACGGACTCTTAGTTCACGGGACATTGGTGATCCCCAACCATTGGCTGGCATGGAGGCAATTTTTGGAGGTGTATAGATTCAAGATATTGCCAAAGAAAGCCTCCTGTAGGCTGGCAGTCCATATGGGAATATCAAACACTGTAGCCAATCACAGATCTTACAAATTTGAATGTGGCTCTCAGGTAAAAACCTGCTGTAGGCTGTGATTTTTTCAAGTGGTGGTGAGGCCCATTGATGCAGTGCTATGTTTCTTGTCCTTGGCTCATTTTGTTAAAGCCAACAAGGACTATACTTATAAAAAAGTAAAGCCTAAGGCACAGCTGCGAAGAGGAAGGATGGGCCCCATGACTTGACAAATACAATTTGTTAATCAACCTCAGACCATGTAAATCCATTCTCCCCCCACCCCCTGTGAAGGGTAATCATGGTTTAGTCCAACATCTCATTAGTCACCACTGATGTTTACTCACATGGGTTCTTCCAGTGCAAGGAAGATATTAGAGGGCAAGATGGATCTGAAATTTCAGGCCCACCAGCAGGGCCCAGTTCTTTTAGCTGCAAATGTAGGTGATTAAATTGCAAGTGAATAATTTCATTTTGTGTCTCTAATTAATTAGACATAAATTGTTTCATGTAAGATTGGGGGATTTAGAATCGTAAGGTGGTTTCTCTCAATGGGCCTCAAATTGTTAATTAAACTAGAATAAGGCTGACCCTGTAAATTGTAAGGTTTACAATATGATTGGAGCTTGAAGAGTAAAAGGAGAAAATGGATAATTATCATCATTTATTTATAAGTGCGGTGAGGTTTTGAGAACAAGGCAAATATTGAAACTCTAAAATTTAACATCTAATTATACAGGAGTGAAGAAAGAATGTCAATAAAGCAAGTTCCCCTTATAATGTCAAATTCACTGTTTGTAACAATTAGTTAAAATTAAAAAGATATGTGGACATTCCTTCTAATTATTGGAGTGGTTATTGGTGGTAAATTGGACACATGTGGCAATATTGAATCATTTGACCAGACACCAAGCAAGGAGATCTTTGCTCAACCCAGTCCTCCAAGCAGAGGGCCTTATTGATTTAGATCATCTTTAGCAATTCTGACCAAAGACTGGATCTCATGAGGGTGCCAATTGCAGATCTGCTCTCTATGGACTTCAGAAACAGGGTTTTTTTTATCTTTGGATCTGAGCTTTGGGTCCATACACAGGTCAAGAGAATGGTAGCAGTAGAGCAAGATCATGACACTAGGAGAAGATCATTGGAATAAGTCAATATGGAGAAAGAAGGGCAAGATGGCAATCGGCGAGGGCAGACCAAGATGATTGCAGAAAAACAAGAGAGAGTAGGGCAAGATGGTGACAGTACTGCAATGTGGAGACAGTAGGGATGACAGGATGGTGCTTGATAAAGGGGTTCGCCCCGAAACGTTGCAATGCACTCTGTAATAAAAACTCTTGGGGGCAAATTTACTTACATTCGAAGTTGCGCCAGTGTTGGCTTCGCCGCACTTCACCAGGCGTGGATTCACCAGCTGCGCACAAGCTACCAATCGTTTGTGAAGTTGCGCTAACGATGTTATGATCAGCTGTTCGAAGTTACGCTAGCGTTGGCAAATTTGCATACAGCGTGCAGTTAAAGTACAATGGCCGTATATGTAGCAGCAAACACATTACACTACACAAGCCTGGGAACCTTAATAAATGTGTGCTAATGCCCTACACATGTGCCCACAGTATAGTTTAGGTGCCATATGTTATCAAATGTAGGGGGGAAGGAGGGTACCTTAAAAAAATATTTTGATCTTTTTCAGCCTATCACCCTATAGCAAGTAAAAGACGCCAGAGTTTTTTTACTTGCTATTTCAAATTTTTTTGGACCATCCCTATCTACTCTCTTTGCCAGAGAGCGACTTCGTCTGGCATAAGGGTGTGAGGTAGTGATAGAGTAGGTCCACTTCGCTAGCGAATTTACGCCAGCACCTCTTAGTAAATCGGCAAAAAGTGGCAAAATGACGTCACGCTGGCAAATCTTCGCTAGCATTAGCCACTTCGCCCTTTAGTAAATTTGCCCCTTGAAGTGTTCCAGTAGACCTGTGTGCCATTGGATTTTTCTATTTGGACTATTGTGGTGACCGAGCCTCCACCAGTGTGCCCCAGGCATCTCTGTACTGCCAATTCGGTTAGGATGTGCGAGGTCCTACATTGCTTGTATCCTGCAGGATGGTGACAGTACAGCAAGGTGGAGACAGTAGGGCAAGTTGGAGACAGTAGGGCAAGATGGAGACAGTAGGGCAAGATGGAGACAGTAGGGCAAGATGGTGATAGTACAGCAAGGTGCAGTCAGTAGGGCAAGTTGGAGACAGTAGGGCAAGATGGAGACAGATGGGCAAGATGGCAATACAGCAAGATGAAGACAGCAGGGCAATATGGAGAATGCTGGGCAAGATGGTTACAGTCCAGCAAGGTGGAGTCAGTAGGGCAAGTGGGAGACAGTGGAGCAATATACAAAAAGTAGGGAAAAGTGGAGACAGCAGAATAAGAGGGTGACAATATTACATGATAGTAACAGTAATACTGTGATGAATATGCAGGCATTCATAGTTTTAATTTAACAACAGCGAGGGGCCGTAGGTCACATTTTATTCAAGGGAACTGAACAATATCTGTTTTGCACTGGACCTTACTCTAAAAACACCCCCTGATTGATCCCCCATAACTATTTCACTTGTTTGCCCCACCACTGATATTTCTATTTAATCTGTCACTACGAGGGAGACACAATACAACTACTCTGGCCTCATCCAGCCGATGAGAAATTAAGACATTTTTTCTTTTTGGATAATCACACGCGTTCCACAGCTCCTCCTCTGAGAATAGGCAGCAAAGAATCTCATAAGGAAATATTGATTCAGAACCACAGCAAACGCCCAACATCTGCAGTGTGATACACAATGATCCGTGAAGGCTCCTATCACTCAATGCTGAGAGTTCCAAGATTTGTGATGGGAGCACCAAGGGGAATAGAAGTTGCTTAGAAGTGCATTACATTTCATTATGCAAGAACTGTCTTTGGGTGGCAATCCAGTTTGACCTGAAGACCTTCAGCTGACTAGTCCAATGGTTTGTTAGGCATTGCTATTTGTAAAAAGGAATTAAGTGAGATGTTAAGCCAGGTCTGGGTTATACTGTGAGGACAATGGAGTGTAACACAAAGTTGATAACACATGTATACATGGGGAATACATATATAAAACAGAAAAAAAAGCTAAAATCCACAACATAAATCCAACATAACATAATAATTTAATTAAAAGAGTTATTAGTCAGCACAAGGGAAGTTCTCCTGTAATGCAGGGGTCGGTATTTAGCTCAAGACTGCATTATCATTTGCTTAATTACTGCCTTTCACAACAAACCAAAGTACGGCGCCCGCTCCCCCTATGCCGCACCGCCACCGGTGCGAATTTCACAGCATCTAATGAAAGTTTTTTTTTTTTTAATGAGCGACTAATGATCTGTTGGCCTCACCTCCTCCCACTCTTTTGTTTTTATTTAAATCACTGCTCGGTAATTAAATTATCGTCGCAGCCATTTGTGTCTCTCCAAACATCTAATTGGGAAACACAAAACAAACAGACGAAGTCGAGATGGTGAAGCAGTGCCATTACTATCCTCTAATACCGTTCCTCTTATCATACTCTCATGTGTCGAACAGACGAGCAGCTCTGCTGGTTCTCTATACATCTTCCTGCTCAGATAAACGAATCGCTAAATGGACTGGAGTTCAAAGACTTGGAAGAAAGACTTAGAAGAATTAGTGGTTGTCAAACTTGTTCAGCTCTAGCCCCACTGAAAGGTTCAACCTTTGGCCTGGGTCCTCTCTTGAATGACTAACCTTTGGTCATACACTCATGGCGCTGTATCTAACAGACAAGCAGCTCCTTGCTGAGATAAACTAATGGCTAAAAGGACTGGAGTTCAAAGACTCAGACTTTGGCCAGTGGGTCCCCCCTTGAAGGTCCAACATTTGGTCAAAGTCCACCCCCTGTTAGCTCATGAAATAAGTGTAGATATACAAAAATATTAGTCTTTCAGTCATAGTTTTAAGACTTTTTAGGACAGTGGATAGACATTTGCCCCAAATCTCAACCTCAGTGACCTTTAGGCTAGGCTTTCAGGTGCATCTATGAGAGCATATGGCAGTTCTCTCTCAAATTTTCTCCTTAACTGGCCTTCAGGTTGAGCCCCCTTGCCACTGCTCCATAATGCCCCAGGAGGGCTTTCCCCTCACAGTTTTTTAACCCCTGCATTCGAATCTCTACGACAAAACGAGAAGGAACATTGAGTCTTGCCTTTGGCTGCAGTATCCCCTTTTAGAATCTCTTATAAGAAACCCCATGCAGATATTATTGGAGAGCGGCTGCTCCTTATTGATGCTCACTTAGTGCAGCAGTTTTATAAACTAAGAGAGTGAATTAATTAAAATAATTACAATGTTCTCCTGAGTCCCAATCTCCGAGAAGCAATGCCAATCACACCTCAAACGCCCTCCCCAGAGACCGGCTTGGCAAGTTCCTGTGTAATACAGATGTAAGGCCGATCAATACTGATCAGGGGCTATACACATGAATTAACTGGGGCAATAGAAGAAGGTCTCTCCGGAGCATAACGGGAATTTTCCCTGTCACTTACAATATGTGTCACTGTTTCTCTCTCAAACAAAGCTCAGCCGCTTGCTACCCATTCTCTGTGTCTCATCCCCGGCTCCCTTTGCTTTCTTCTCTTATTTATTGTTCAAGTAATGTCCTCATCAATGTATTCTTGTCCATGATCCATCACAGCCTGAATGGGCCGTGCTGTCTATATATTAACATCAATATATGATCGACCACTGTTTTGTTCTATGTAATTACCAAGTCTAATTGTATAGTGTAAGTCTTAGAGGACTTTACTACTTCCCAGACAAGATGACTTTGGATACAGATTACTGCAGTAGGACAAACTATAGTCACAGTATTGGAGTGGGCCTCCGAGGATCAACAAAGACTCTGACATTTAGGGCTCAGTTTCACAACAATTAGATGAAGACAGTACTAAATATAAACGGTCTCCTAGAGGCCTATGGTGGAAATAAGAAAGGGTTCATGGGCATTATTTTTTGTTGGGGCCCACTGGGAGATCCTCTGGTACACAGAACAGTCCAACCTTGTATACTCATGTTACTATATCTTACCCCTAGTGCTGAACGTCAACAGCCAATTCTAAGTCACTGGGACATTTCTGCCATGAGTTAAGATTAGCACTATAGAGCAGGATTCCCCAACCTTTTTTTTTTTTTTACCTGTGAACCACATTCAAATTTGAAAAGATTTGTGGAGCAACACAAACATGAAAACATATGGGCGGAGGTTTGCTATTTGGTAGCCTCTATTGGGACTGGCAGCCTACAGGAGGTTCTATTTGGCAGTACACTTGGTTTTTATGCAATTAAAACTTGCCTCCAAGCCTGGAATTAAAAAATTGGCACCTGCTATGAGGCCACTAAGAGCAACATCCAAGGGGTTGGTGAGCAACTGCCACTGGTTGGGGATCAGTGATACTGAGACTATATAATAATAATATAATACACAAGAGCGATGAATATCCTTTAAATTATATCCTTATAAATTGTGCTGAATGATGTCATCGGTTATAATCGCATCTTAGTGATGTCATTTTTGTCACATGATTTACTGAAACTTGTGTATTATAATAAATAAAGTACCATCTGAGGTACCAATATACACCTATATATATATAAGTACCAATATGAGGATATTAGAAGTCACCTTGGAGTTCCATGACCTGTATAAAAACGTTGGCCTTCAGCCTTGTGCATTTATATGGTCATGAAACTCCTCAGTAACTTATAATATCCTTATATTTTACAATAGGGGGTATTTTATTCACTGGATATAAATAATATTTACTTTCATTTGTCTGGGCTGACACCCAGAATGAACTGCCGATCCTTTTCACTTCTTTATCTTGAACTGGCCAACATGGTACAACAGTAGAAGAAATATACAAACATGTCCCTATCTCAGTGGTGAGCTGAAACTGCCAGACTTGGCATTCACTATATGTCCAGATTGTAATGCCCGAAGGCGCAGTTGAAGTAAGGACCAAAGAGAAGGCAACAATCCAAATTCGCGGTACAGAAAAGGGTTTATCAAAGAATGGTCGTAAAACAGGCAGAATGGTCAAGACAGGCAGTACAGATTCAAAGTCGATAACAGGCAAGGTTCAAACACGGATAAGCAAAACAGAATATATCGCACCCAGGAACTATATGAAATAGACCTATAATTGGGCAAGGTCAGGATGGAAATGAGGGTCTTTATAGTCCAGTCTATTGGCGCCAAATTGACGCGCTGGCGTCAGACGCAGACGCCAGCGTCCCCACGCTGACGCCTTGACGCCGGCGCCCGATTCTGACGCCGGCGTCCGTTCCGTCGCCGGCGACCAATCACAGGGCAAGAAGGAGATGATGCAGGATGATTGCGACCACCCGGAGCCATGTGCAGGGAAGAGGAATCGCCATTTTGGACGCCATCTTGGAGCAGGTCAGTAGACTCCATTACAGTACCCCCTTCCTTAGGGGGGCCTCAGGACCACCGGGACCAGGACGGGAAGGAAACTGCCTATGAAACCTGCGAACAAGGATGGGGGCATGGACATCCGACTTTTTCACCCAAGAGCATTCCTCGGAACCGAAACCCTTCCATTCGACAAGGTACTGGAGAGCGCCCCTGGAAAAACGAGAGTCCAGAATCCTGCTGACTTCAAATTCTAAATGGTCATCGATAACAACAGGAGCTGTGGAAGAAGAAGAGGGGGAAGACACTGCAGGTTTAAGGAGAGACACATGAAAGGCATTAGGGATCCGCATCTCGGGAGGAAGAAGAAGACGAACTGCCACAGGGTTGATGACCTCGATGATGGGAAAGGGACCGATGAATTTGGGGCCAAGCTTAGGAGTGGGAATCTTGAGGCGAATATTCCGTGTAGACAACCAGACCTTGTCACCAGGAGCATAGGGTGGGGCGGCAATTCTCTTCCTGTCGGCAAACTTCTTTTGAGAGGATGAACTCTTTTCCAGATTAGCAGTGGTGGCCTGCCAGATGGCCAGCATATGAGCGGCTTGATCATTAGCAGCAGGAACATTTGTGAGTAAGAGATCCTGAGGGAATGCCAATGGGTTCCGGCCATACACACAGAAGAAAGGAGATTTCTGGGAAGAAGAATGTAAAGAATTGTTATGGGCAAACTCCGCCCAGGGAAGAAGGTCCGACCAGTCGTCTTGACACAAAGACACATGGCAACGAAGAAATTGCTCCAAGGCCTGGTTAACACGTTCAGCGGCACCATTGGACTGGGGATGATAAGAAGAAGAAAATTGAAGAGAGATATTTAAAGCATTACACAGTGACCTCCAAAATTTAGACACAAATTGGGGACCACGGTCGGACACAATTTCTGCTGGGAAGCCATGGAGGCGAAAAATATGTTTAATAAACAGTTCTGAAAGTTCAGGAGCAGAAGGCAGTTTGCGGAGAGGAGTGAAATGAGCCATCTTACTGAATCTGTCGATAACAACCCAAATGACAGTGTGGCCGGAGGAAATGGGCAAATCGACAATAAAGTCCATGGCGAGGTGAGTCCAGGGTCGAGATGGGATGGGCAGTGGAAGAAGAAAACCCTTGGGAGGAGAATGTCCGGATTTGGATACAGCACACGTGGAACATGAGGAGACAAAATCTTTAACGTCCTTTCTTAAGGTTGGCCACCATACTAGACGAGATAAGAGCTCGGTCGTCTTCTGAATTCCAGGATGTCCGGCCTGTTTGGAACTATGAGACTGAGACAAAATAGCAAGACGAAATTCTGGAGGGACAAAAGCAACACCAAGAGGAGTTTCCGCAGGAGCAGAATCTTGAGCGGACAACAATTGGGAGGCACAGGAAGGGAACAAGGCAGCAATAATCTTGATGGAGGGTACCACAGGTTCAGGTTCCTCGGACACAGAATCTTCGGGAATAAAGCTTCTGGATAAGGCATCGGCCTTCCTGTTTCTGGAGCCAGGACGAAAGGTAATGACAAAATTAAAACGGGAAAAGAAAAGTGCCCACCTGGCTTGCCGGGGATTCAGGCGTTTGAGGGTTTGGATGAACTCAAGATTCTTATGGTCGGTAAAAATCGTCACAGGAACCGAAGAACCCTCCAGTAAGTGTCTCCATTCCTCCAAGGCTAATTTGATGGCAAGTAGTTCACGATTCCCCACATCATAGTTCTGTTCTGGGGCAGAAAATTTTTTAGAAAAGAACGCACAAGGATGGAGTTTACCGTCAGAAATGGATCTCTGTGATAAAACTGCTCCAGCTCCGACATCAGAGGCGTCGACTTCCATGAAGAAGGGATGTAGAGGTTCTGGGTGCCGAAGAATTGGAGCGGAAGAAAAGGCCTCTTTGAGGGACTTGAAGGATTCCAGGGCTTGAGAAGACCAGTGTTGAGGTTTGCCCCCCTTACGAATCAGGGCCAGAATTGGAGAAAGTCTGGAAGAAAAATTTTTTATAAACTGTCTGTAATAATTGGCAAAGCCGACAAACCTCTGAATGGCTTTGACACTAGTAGGAAGAGGCCAGTCCAGGATTGCAGACACCTTGGCAGGATCCATCTTGAAACCTAGAGGAGAAATGATATAGCCAAGGAAAGGAATAGACGAGACTTCAAAAGTGCATTTCTCCAATTTAGCAAAGAGATTGTTCTTCCTTAGTCTGGAGAGGACTTCACGTACTTGGGCACGATGTTCCAAAAGATCTTTAGAAAAAACAAGAATGTCATCCAGATAAACGACCACACATAGACCCAACAAATCCCGAAAAATATCATTAACAAACTCCTGGAAGACCGCAGGAGCATTACAGAGACCAAAGGGCATGACCAAATACTCATAATGTCCATCACGGGTATTAAAGGCGGTCTTCCACTCGTCCCCTTCACGGATCCGGATAAGATTGTATGCCCCCCGAAGATCCAGCTTTGTAAAGATATTGGCACCCCTAAGTTGATCAAACAGTTCAGAAATAAGAGGAAGAGGGTACCTGTTTTTAACTGTGATCTTGTTGAGTCCTCTGTAGTCGATGCAGGGCCGCAAACTACCATCCTTTTTCTCAACAAAGAAGAAACCTGCACCGGCAGGGGAGGTGGAAGGACGGATGAATCCTCTCTGAAGATTCTCCTGGATGTATAATTTCATAGCAGAAGTTTCCGAAGGAGAGAGTGGGTAGGTGCGGCCCCTGGGGGGCATAGAGCCGGATAGAAGTTCCACTGGGCAATCGTAAGGCCGATGGGGAGGAAGAATCTCAGCAGAAGACTTGTTAAACACATCGGCAAATGCTTGGTATACAGAGGGAAGAGAAGAATTAGAGGACACAGAGGAAATTTTGACAACCGGAACAGTGGGTAGGCAGTTCTGTAAACAAAAAGGACTCCATCTGGAAACTTGCAATGTGGACCAGTCAATGACTGGATTATGTGCACATAACCATGGCAGTCCCAGGACAACCGGAGTGGAAGGGCAATCAATGAGGAGGAAGGATAATCTCTCCAAATGCAAGGTGCCCACCTTAAAAGAAAGTTCCTGAGTAGAATGCGAGACGAAGGCAGACGACAGAGGACGATCATCAATCGCCAGGACACGAAGAGGAACTGCCAAGGGTTGGAGAGGGATGGAATGACGTCTTGCAAAGGATCGATCCATGAAGTTTCCTGCAGCACCGGAATCTAGAAAGGCTTGTGAGGAAAACTTTAAAGAGCCAAACTGGATCTGCACCGGAAGAAGGAAACGTAGAGTAGAAGAATGGGGAGAATGACAAATCCCACCCAGGTAAGTCTCCCCGAGCTTACCTAGGCTTTGGCGTTTCCCGGCTTCACTGGACACTCCTGGGCAAAGTGGGCTTTACCCCCACAGTAAAGGCACAGGCCGGCAGCCCTTCTCCGGAGTTTCTCCTGTTCGGACAGGCGGGCCCGCCCAATCTGCATGGGTTCTTCAGCCGGCAAGGAGGAAGAAGCAGAATCCATAGGAGCAGGAGGAAGCTCAGGGGGAACAGGATTGAAAAGCAGGGGTCTCTGGAAGCGGGGGGCCAAAGAAGGTTGGAACCGGGGGTACCTCTTTGTACGCTCTCGGTCGAGTTCAAGCTGGAACTCCCTCTGCCGGGTATCCACCTTCACCGCCAAGGCCACCAGATCCTCCCACCGAGAAGGAATTTCCCGGGAAACGAGGTCATTCTTAATGCGTATAGCCAAGCCGTTGTAAAAGGCCGCGTGGTAACCATCGTTATTCCAGGAGGTCTCTGCCACCAGGGTACGAAATTCAATGGCATACTCGGGAACTGAGCGAGTGCCTTGTTGAAGCTGGAACAGTCGAGCCGAGGCTGCAGTAGTACGACCAGGAGCGTCAAACACCGTCCGGAGTTCTTGGAGAAAGGCCCCGGCGTTGTCGATCAGCGGGTCTCTCTTCTCCCAAAGGGGAGACGCCCATTCCAGAGCCTTCCCCTGCAGACGGGAGATGACAAAACCAACCTTGGCTTGCTCGGAGACGAACTGGCCTGGCTGCAGAGTGAATTGAATTTCACATTGGTTAATAAAACCACGACAAGCTTTTGGGTCTCCGCTGAAAAGAGGTGGAGCGGGAACACGAGGTTCAGACACCTGGAGAGGAGCAGGAATGGCAGGAACAGGCACAGCCGCAGGAGCCGCTGGAGACATGGCAGTCAATTTCTCCAGGATAACATCAATTGCCTGGCCAATTTGAGACTGCTGGGCTTCATAGGATTTCATGCGAGAAGCCAATCCCCGAATGGCCCCTCCGACATCGAGGGGTACTTGGGCCTCCTCCGAGGGGTCCATGGCCCAATTATACTGTAATGCCCGAAGGCGCAGTTGAAGTAAGGACCAAAGAGAAGGCAACAATCCAAATTCGCGGTACAGAAAAGGGTTTATCAAAGAATGGTCGTAAAACAGGCAGAATGGTCAAGACAGGCAGTACAGATTCAAAGTCGATAACAGGCAAGGTTCAAACACGGATAAGCAAAACAGAATATATCGCACCCAGGAACTATATGAAATAGACCTATAATTGGGCAAGGTCAGGATGGAAATGAGGGTCTTTATAGTCCAGTCTATTGGCGCCAAATTGACGCGCTGGCGTCAGACGCAGACGCCAGCGTCCCCACGCTGACGCCTTGACGCCGGCGCCCGATTCTGACGCCGGCGTCCGTTCCGTCGCCGGCGACCAATCACAGGGCAAGAAGGAGATGATGCAGGATGATTGCGACCACCCGGAGCCATGTGCAGGGAAGAGGAATCGCCATTTTGGACGCCATCTTGGAGCAGGTCAGTAGACTCCATTACACAGATGGTTGGGCAGCATTGTCAGAATATTTCATTACTTGCCTACTTTCATGAAGAATCAGTCCAAATGAACTTTCCTGGAAGAGATATTTGATGTGAATGAACCATCAGTTCCATATGAATATCCCTTTAGGCAAATGTCACGTAGAAATCTAAATGCTCCTCATGTCACTAGACACATGAACATGTCTTGCAAGACACTAACAACCTGAACCGTGTTTTTTGGCTTCAGAAAATTTATTCTTATACCACCCTGACTGTCCCATAATTAGTTGTTCATTCATTGTCTGCCCCTCTACTTGCCCAGAGATGTAGGGGCAAATTCACTAAGATTCGTAATTGCGCCAGGCGCAACTTCGCCGCGCTTCACCGCACTTCGCCAGGCGTAGTTTCGCCAGCGCTCTGCAAATTCACAAAAATCCAAAGTTGCGCACAGGGGTAGCGTAAGGTTGCGAAGTTGCGCTAGCAAAGGTTAATTTGCATACGGCGCCAAATTCAAATTTCAATGGAGGAATACGTAGAATCACTACAAATGCCTAGAAAACCTTCAAAACATCAAATAAAAATTTTATTTTGCCCTACACATGTGCCCACTGTATAGGTAAGTTGCCATGAGTCAGGAAATGTAGGGGGAAGGAGGGGAGCCCTAAAAAAATTTTCGATCTTTTTCAGCCTATCACCCATAATGTAGAAAACACGCCAGCGTTTTTTGGGACTTAGAAAAAATTTTGACTTTTTTTGAAGCAATCCCTATCTACTCTATTGCGCTTCGCCTGGTCTGAGGTGGCGAAGGAAGTCTAGCGTAAAAGGTAGCGTTCAGTACACTGTGCGCGGTAGTGAATTTGCGTAGTTACGTCCATAGCGAAAATTCGCCAGGCGTAAGGGTGCGAAGTAACACTAGCAAATCTACGCCAGCGTTCGTTAGTGAATTTGCGAAGTAACGAAAATGCCCAACGCTAGCGAATTGACGCTAGCGTTCGGCGCTTCAGCGCTTAGTGAATGTGCCCCGTAGTGAGAAGCATGACTCTAGATTCACGTAAAGTCCCTCAATGCCATATTCATTTTTAAAGGACGCAGCTTCTTATGAAATGTTTATGACAATTGGAGTTTGAGCAAATTAAGATAATTAGCAGTGACAATGAAGATAATTAGAACAACTAATTAAAAACCCTGCCAAGATACCTGTGCAGGTAAACTCCATGCAGACCTCTCTGACATGTCACAGCTTTGCCTTGGAATGAGATTGGAGCTGAGAGACCCTCATCTGTCTGAATGTCACTTGTATGAATATCTCCCTATCTCTCATCAAGATGCAGAACAATATATGGGCAGAGAAATGGGCGATGAATACATGATATATGAGATGCTGTTAATGTCCCTGAAATCCATTAGATATGTCTGATAGCACAGCGATTCGCCCATGACATTTCACCGTTGGTAAATGCTAGCTCATCTCAAGCATGGATGTTGACAAAGCGAATGTCGGAGGAACAGCACATGTATTGGGTGTAATTTCCACAAATTACCCTGCGCGTTGATTTAATCTTCTTTACTCAGTGTTATATGGTTGTCTGCATTCCGACACCCATTCTAACTGAGAGCTTATTATACTGCAGAGCAGTGGCTAAAGGGTGAGGTTTAGGGAGAATTCCTATCTGCTCTCCTACCCCTGGAAGACAGTCTAGATGTGCAATATGGAAAGAACTGGGAGAAGGACTTATTTGAAGCCCTGGATATATTTCTAACTAGGCTATTATAGTTTGAGAGTTTGACCATATTTGGTCCTCATAGTAGGCTTGAACTTGAACTGCTGTTGAGTATCCGGTTCATGGGCAGAATTGGTCTGTTGGGTTGGAAGTTTTATACCAAATTAGTTGCTAATTTGTGGTTGTGGACTACACCGCTCAACAAGTCTGGTCCATAGAGGGGTTTCTTTGCTTTCCAGTGGACCAACCTGTAGGGTAGAGTGTTTGAACCTGATGGTTACATAAAAGATCTGCCCATTTGATTGGGCTGTTGAGTAAACATTTGCCCTGTTATGGATGGTTCAAGCTACTGTCTCTTGGATCCAATGCTAGTTTTATAGCTGAGCAGAGATGGCAGTTGCCCATGGTACCAGAATAACCAGGGCCCCACCAGAAGGGTAAGTAGCCTTTTATTTACTGGTGAATTACATCATTAAGCATCCCTCCAACAGACAATTGCTTGTAGTATTCCAGGGTTTTCAGGGGCTTCATCTTCTCTAACCTTGGCCCTGCTTGTACCAGAGAGCAAGGGACAGTTGGTATATGACTTTATAGACCTCATTTACCATTTATGAGAAAATGTACAAAGTGCATAAAACAGGCGCAATGTGTCTTGAGGTTTTGCGTCTTGTGCTCCTACAGAGAAGTGCAAAGAGCTTTAATTCACTCTGAATGCATCACTGCCTGGGTACAAGAGCACTTCATTTCCAGGGGGTGGGCTGGAACATCAATTACCTTGCATGTCATAGAAATGCTCAGAGTGTTGGGGTCACAAAGGGAAAGGGCATTAAGTTCAGGGCTCTGTTCTTTACCTTGCACTGGGATTTTAACCAGGTACAAGGTGCAGAACTCTTGCACAGACAATTAACTCTTTGGCAACTAGTAAATGCAGGAGCCCCAAGGAGTACAATTTTGTACAAAGTGCAAAATGTACTTGTGCATTGGGGAATGAAAAATGGGCTGGGGTGTGTGTGATTGAGAACTCATTTCCTTGTATTCCTCTGTGACTTGGCTCGTCTCTGTTTGCCACGAGCAGAGATGAGATTTTGTAGAATGTATTCTGCCTGATCCAAATGCTGATTTTATACCCAAGATTGAAAGTGTGCTGCCTCCAGTGAATATTGTTTATATACCCAACAAAGAACATATGCTGCCTGCCCTAAACATTGCTATTGTACCCAGTAAAGAACATGTGCTGCTTGCCCCGAACATTGCTATTGTACCCAGTAAAGAACATGTGCTGTCAGCCCTGAACATTGCTATTGTTATCAGCAAAGATCATGTGCTGCCTGCCCTGAATATTGCTATTTTACCCAGTAAAGAACATGTGCTGCCTGCCCTGAACATTGCTATTGTTCTTAGCAAATATCATGTGCTGCCTATCGTGAGCATTGCTATTGTATCCAGTAAAGAACATGTGCTGCCTGCCCTGAACATTGCTTTTGCTATCAGTGATTACCTTTTTTCACTGAGCTGCAGTGTTAACACAGACAGCAACCATTTGATCGGTTGCTATGGGTTACTGCCCAGGAACAAATTTGCCCAGTGTTCATAAATGAGCCCCATTATCTTTATACTCAGCAAAGAATGTGTGCAACTGAGAACCTTGCTCTGTGACTTGATTCATTCACATTTTGGTGCAACTCACCTTGATCTTTAGAATTGCTGGCCTCACCCCTTCCATCTAGAAGTACTGTATACACCTCC
The DNA here is from genome assembly GCF_017654675.1 of Xenopus laevis. Taxonomy (NCBI): domain Eukaryota; kingdom Metazoa; phylum Chordata; class Amphibia; order Anura; family Pipidae; genus Xenopus; species Xenopus laevis. Next base: position 13,241,678 of record NC_054371.1, read on the forward strand.
TCCAGGAACTAGAATTTTTATAGATCCACCATAATGACACTGATACCATAATAACAATTTACTTAGGCACAACATTGATGATCGCTGATGACATCACTACGCGCCATTTCTAAGGATATATTTCACAGGTTACTCATGGCTTTAGAGCATTCTATATATAACTCATTCCTTTTATTCTTTCTTTCATCACAGTAGAGCAAAGCAAAAAGCCATTTCATACAATTTCAGCAAAGCGATATAAACCTTGAGGGCATCTGAGAAGAAGTTAATTCCTTTCAGGGGGGAGACAAGAATGTGCTTCAGAGAACCAAAATAGAGCGTGACATTTCCCAGGAGCAGGTATGGTGCCCTCATACAGGAGCCTCTTGTGCATATTTAGCCCATCATGCCTAAAAGGGCACCAACGTAAGAATAAATAGTAACAGTACTAATGAGCTTGCAAGTCATCGGGCCAATCAACACAAATGCAAGTGGGTCTTGGTCACTGCCGCCTAGATCTCCTTTTGGGAAAGCAACCCGCCAGTTTCTTTTGAAGAACTTAGATATAAATAGATAATCGATTTTTTTTTGGTCCGGCCCCATCCCCAACAACTATATGACCCTTGCTGGATAGGAGTTATTGGTTCACTCTAGCTGCTCCTAGACTGCAGAGTTTTGCAGCAGAATTTGGTCACTTCTATTCCATTAGCATGTTCCAGAGCAGGGGCGCTCCACCAATGAGGCGAGTTGAGGCACTCACCTCAGGCGGCAAAAATGCTGCTCCTGGTAACTTCCGCTCTTCAACCCTGAAATTTGGCTCTTCTAGTAAAGAGAGTGCAATTGTGCTCTCTGCATTAGTGATGTTGATTGCCCCCGACCCCTCCAGTACGACATGGACTGTCCCCGACCCCCTCCGGTGCTGAAGAGGTGAGTGCCCTCGGGAGGGGTGGGGGCGGCAAAAGGAAACTCGCCTCAATCGGAAAAAATGACCAGGATCTATCCAGTTCCAGAGTGATTGGCAGGTAAGGACATCCATACTAGGCTGCAGAACTGGTTTGATTTTGTGCCACCAGCTTGGAGCCTGGGAATTGAAGTGACAAGGCCAAACATGGTGTCTATCAGCTCTGCAGTTTGGAAGCAGGTAGTGGGGACTGTAAACTTGTGGCCAGTGGGGATAATAGAGTTGGGAAGAATTAAAGGGGAACAGAACACTGGTAGTTTATTCCATGAACCAAAAATGGACCATGGAAAGGTTAAAGGGATACTGTCATGGGAAATTTTTTTTTTCAAAATGAATCAGTTAATAGTGCTGCTCCAGCAGAATTCTGCACTGAAATCCATTTCTCAAAAGAGCAAACAGATTTTTTTATATTCAATTTTGAAATCTGACATGGGGCTAGACATATTGTCAATTTCCCAGCTGCCCCAAGTCATGTGCTCTGATAAACTTCAATCACTCTTTACTGCTGTACTGCAAGTTGGAGTGATATCACCCCCTCCCTATTCCCCCCCCAGCAGCCAAACAAAAGAACAATGGGAAGGTAACCAGATATCAGCTCCCTAACGCAAGATAACAGCTGCCTGGTAGATATAAGAACAACACTCAATAGTAAAATCCAGGTCCCACTGAGACACATTCAGTTACATTGAGAAGGAAAAACAGCAGCCTGCCAGAAAGCATTTCTCTCCTAAAGTGAAGGCACAAGTCATATGACCAGGGGCAGCTGGGAAATTTACAAAATGTCTAGCCCCATGTCAGATTTCAAAATTGAATATAAAAAAATCTGTTTGCTCTTTTGAGAAACGGATTTCAGTGCAGAATTCTGCTGGAGCAGCACTATTAACTGATTCATTTTGAATTTTTTTTTTTTCCCATGACAGTATCCCTTTAATAAGGTTAACCTCTTTGCTCAGTGGATTCTTTTTTCCTCTTTTTAAAAAGAGAAAATTCCAGTGTAGGGTAGTTTCTCCATTGACTGTGCAATTCCCTAAAGTTTGGCCACTAATGGGCCCCTTAATTTATGGAGGAGTAATCCTTCTCTTCCTGGGTCAGCTCACGGTCCCTAGTTAAGTCACAAGGTGGCGGTGTGCTAAAATGCTAATACTGTATATATAGATAAATATATATAGATAAGCCATGTGGCTCTGAGGGCTTTTTGCTAGAGACTGTGCTCAGTGGAAGAGGGGAGACCCTATACTAGGGCAGGATTTAGTGAGTGGGCAGCTATCTCCTCTCATAGGTCTTTCTAGAAGAGATAGTTAGGCTCAGGGCTATTTCATATGTATTGACTATTTAATGATTGTGCCCTGTATTATCTCATTGATCTCCTTTGTGGCTTGTTCCAAATAAATAAGTTCTGGTTACGATATAAAAACCTCTGGCAACAATTCTTGTGAAATACTATAAATTGCAGTTCCCAAACACCCAGCCTCCACAGCGTTGTGAGGGCCCACACGGAGCAAACCTGGGGTAACGTTGATAGTTTTGAGTAAAGGTGCCCCTCCATTAACTATAGCCTTACACCAGCAGGAAATTCTTTTTAACTCTTTAACTTAGGAAAATTATGAGAAACGGAGCTAAAAAAAAAAAAAGCCCGGGGGATAGGAAACGCATTTAGTAAACATTTACAGAATGGGATAACCAATGAGGAACCGTATCACTGGGGTCTCATTTTCAAGCAATTTAAATTAAAGAAAGAAGAAGGGGAGTAATTGTCCTGGTTATAATAAGGTTGTCGGCTCATCCCTTTAAACCTTGGCTCATGCATGCTCCATGGCTGCGGCACACACCTACATGCACTGCATATATTACGTTGGTTCTTAAAACAGCCTCTTTTGCCCCAGGCTCTAACACCAGTATAGACAACCCTACTCCCATTGGTTCTGCCTATTATCTTGGTACTATGGACCCTGTTCCTTTAGGCAACAGCTACTAATGCAGCCGGGAATTCACCAGATAAGCATTTACCTTTGAAGATATGAGTCCCGGCACTGTCTGTCGCCTGCAAAATGAACCAACGCAGGGGAAAAAATACCGACTAATAATCAACAGAAATAAATGTTTTTGGAGTCAGAATAACTCAGAGTGGCTGATTTGGAGAGAGAGGACAGACGTCTGGCACTTAATACAGCAAATTTTGTTGTTGTTGTTGTAATTTCACATTTGGCCGAGGCAATGTGCATAAATTTGCAGCACAAAAAAGGTTATGGCTGATTCACACGCAGATTGAGAGAGTAATCCGGCCCCGGATATCTCACAGCGTTAACTGAAGATTGCAAAGGCTGTATATCAAGCATCGCCCCCGGGGGACTTCATTCTCCATAAATTTGTGCAAGCAAATCTAAAAGTCTATTGCATCCGTGCACTCATAATTTACCCGCAGAATTGTACTGTCCCTTGCATAAATAAATGACTCATTGCTTTATTAATGCTGGGGGGTTCAGATAAGATTTTAAAGGGCTTATAATGTTCTTATGGTTTATAGTTTTATGGGATCTCTCTGTACAGACTATGAGCAAACTTAGGGGCTGTTCCTGCTGAATTGTGCTTAGTACAGGGGAATACCTATGCTGCCATAGTTTTATGGTATCTCTCTGTACAGACTATGAGCAAACTTAGGGGCTGTTCCTGCTGAATTGTGCTTAGTACAGGGGAATACCTATGCTGCCATAGTTTTATGGGATCACTCTGTGCAGACTATGAGCAAATTAAGAGGGCTGTTCCTGCTCAATTGTGCTTAGAACAGGGGAATACCTATGCTGTCATAGTTTTATGGGATCTCTCTGTACAGACTATGAGCAAACTTAGGGGAGTGTTCCTGCTGAATTGTGCTTAGTACAGGGAATACCTATGCTGCCATAGTTTTATGGGATCTCTCTGTACAGACTATGAGCAAATTTAGAGGGCTGTTCCTGCTGAATTGTGCTTAGTACAGGGGAATACCTATGCTGCCATAGTTTTATGGGATCTCTCTGTACAGACTATGAGCAAATTTAGAGGGCTGTTCCTGCTGAATTGTGCTTAGTACAGGGGAATACCTATGCTGCCATAGTTTTATGGGATCACTCTGTGCAGACTATGAGCAAATTTAGAGGGCTGTTCCTGCTCAATTGTGCTTAGTACAGGGGAATACCTATGCTGTCATAGTTTTATGGGATCTCTCTGTACAGACTATGAGCAAATTTAGAGGGCTGTTCCTGCTGAATTGTGCTTAGTACAGGGGAATACCTATGCTGCCATAGTTTTATGGGATCTCTCTGTACAGACTATGAGCAAACTTAGGGGAGTGTTCCTGCTGAATTGTGCTTAGTACAGAGGAATACCTATGCTGCCATAGTTTTATGGGATCTCTCTGTACAGACTATGATCAAATTTAGAGGGCTGTTCCTGCTGAATTGTGCTTAGTACAGGGGAATACCTATGCTGCCATAGTTTTATGGGATCTCTCTGTACAGACTATGAGCAAATTTAGAGGGCTGTTCCTGCTGAATTGTGCTTAGTACAGGGGAATACCTATGCTGCCATAGTTTTATGGGATCACTCTGTGCAGACTATGAGCAAATTTAGAGGGCTGTTCCTGCTCAATTGTGCTTAGTACAGGGGAATACCTATGCTGCCATAGTTTTATGGTATCTCTCTGTACAGACTATGAGCAAATTTAGAGGGCTGTTCCTGCTGAATTGTGCTTAGTACAGGGGAATACCTATGCTGCCATAGTTTTATGGGATCACTCTGTGCAGACTATGAGCAAATTTAGAGGGCTGTTCCTGCTCAATTGTGCTTAGTACAGGGGAATACCTATGCTGTCATAGTTTTATGGGATCTCTCTGTACAGACTATGAGCAAATTTAGAGGGCTGTTCCTGCTGAATTGTGCTTAGTACAGGGGAATACCTATGCTGCCATAGTTTTATGGGATCACTCTGTGCAGACTATGAGCAAATTTAGAGGGCTGTTCCTGCTCAATTGTGCTTAGTACAGGGGAATACCTATGCTGTCATAGTTTTATGGGATCTCTCTGTACAGACTATGAGCAAACTTAGGGGACTGTTCCTGCTGAATTGTGCTTAGTACAGAGGAATAACTATGCTGCCATAGTTTTATGGTATCTCTCTGTACAGACTATGAGCAAACTTAGGGGAGTGTTCCTGCTGAATTGTGCTTAGTACAGAGGAATACCTATGCTGCCATAGTTTTATGGGATCTCTCTGTACAGACTATGAGCAAATTTAGAGGGCTGTTCCTGCTCAATTGTGCTTAGTACAGGGAATACCTATACTGCCATAGTTTTATGGGATCTCTCTGTACAGACTATGAGAAAACATAGGGGGCTGCTCCAGCTGATTCCATTGATATAAGTCCAAACATACTGTATGTGGGGCTGATAGTGATACTACCAGAAATACAACACTGATTTTCCCATTCACTAGGAACAGCAGCAATTTTTTCAGCATAAAGAAGCATTTGACGGCTTAAACGAGACAATATGTAAAATAAATCCATATAGAAAACCTTTTGATTTCTGTTTGTTGCTCGCTGCGACTTCTGATGCCGTTTTCTTTCTGCCGCTTCGCTGACTGCCGCCGGCAGCTGAAACAGATGGAGAAGAAAAATAAAATATCAGTTGCACGGGGTGGGGGTTTTCTTACAGTTCTATTATAGATTTTTCAGCAGTCTAGAAGGGGCTACTTATAATATATGGCAGGGCTATATACCCCCACACACACACACACATATATATATATATATATATATATATATATATATATATATATATATATATATATATATACACCCCCATGTACAAACACATGTACCATTGATTTGTGCCCATGTATATGCCTGAGAGGCACTTTTAATTACCAAATTCTCCAAACCCCATACTCCCTATAATTTGGATAAATAAATAAAATCAAACAAGACACCCCCTTTTATCCCAAGGGTCATAGTTTTTCTTCCTGTTGCCCATCTATTATTTGATAGGAAGGAATAAACACTAGGAAAAACCATTTCAATATTATGAAACCTTAAGTACTGTAGATTCTATTCCCATACAGAGAAAGGTTTGTTCTGATTGGCTGCTTGACTTTAAAGGGGTTGTTCACCTTCCAAACACTTTTTCAGTTGTTTTTTTTCAGATTGTTCACCATAAACAAATACTTTTTTCAATTGCTTTCCATTATTTATTTTTTTACCATTTTCCCAAAATTTAAGTTTAAAGTTTAATGTTCCTGTCTGCAGTGTCTCAGTCTGGCAGCTCAGTGATCCAGGAGCATCCGAACTGTTGATACATTTAGTTGATACATTAGTTGATACATTTAGTTGATACGTTTAGTTGATACATTTAGTTAATATTTTTTACACTTTAGTTGATACATTTAGTTGATACGTTTAGTTGATACATTTAGTTGATATGTTTAGTTGATACGTTTAGTTGATACGTTTAGTTGATACATTAGTTGATACATTAGTTGATACATTAGTTGATACGTTTAGTTGATACATTTAGTTAAATATTTTTTTACACTTTAGTTGATACATTTAGTTGATACGTTTAGTTGATACGTTTAGTTGATACGTTTAGTTGATACGTTTAGTTGATACGTTTAGTTGATACGTTTAGTTGATACGTTTGGTTGATACGTTTGGTTGATACGTTTAGTTGATACATTTAGTTGATACGTTTAGGTGATACGTTTAGTTGATACGTTTAGTTGATACATTTAGTTGATACATTTAGTTGATACGTTTAGTTGATACGTTTAGTTGATACGTTTAGTTGATACATTTAGTTGATACGTTTAGTTGATACGTTTAGTTGATACATTTAGTTGATACGTTTAGTTGATACGTTTAGTTGATACATTTAGTTGATACGTTTAGTTGATACGTTTAGTTGATACGTTTAGTTGATACGTTTAGTTGATATGTTTAGTTGATTAATTTAGTTAATACTTTAGTTGATACATTTAGTTGATACGTTTAGTTGATATGTTTAGTTGATTAATTTAGTTAATACTTTAGTTGATACATTTAGTTGATACGTTTAGTTATTACATTTAGTTGATACATTTCTCAGCAGCATCCCTGGGCAGAGATGACAAATGTATCAACTAAATGTATCAATTTTGAACAGTTAAAGGATAAGTAAACCTTAAAAATAAGTGAATGTAAAATTGATGAGAGTGCTATTCTAAGCACTTTTGCAATGTACATTCATTATTTATTTATTTTTAATTCCAAGATATTAAGGGATATATGCACTGTTAATATGAATTAATTTTGTTACAACAGCGGCACCTGCTGGTCATTTTCTGACCAGTCTGACCAGCAAGTAGTCAAGGAAGTTGTCAGGAGAAAGAAAGAGGCTGCTCTGATGTTCTTCTGCTCAGGAAAAAAATTAGAAACCTTTCTCGCATCTTTCCTAAGCAGAAGAACATCAGATCAGTCTTTTTCTTCCCCCCCCCCGTGACAAGTCTGGATCATTGCTGCTATTGACAAGCTGACACTTTAGGCTGGTGCAGTAAGTTCAGTATATAAAATATGGTGTTTTTAGCCACATTCATTTTTAGGGTTATTTTTCCTTTAATAGTAACCCAGGGTATCATGGAGTCACTTGGATCCTTCTTTGGCGTTGGAGGGGTTACAGTTTAGGCCTCAGCTCCGGTGACTTCTGTTGCCACTGAAAAGCCATTTCTGCACAATCTGTCAAAATCCAATTTCAGCCAAAAGAGAAAAGTAATTTGGGCTTTTTCAAAGTATTTCGTTTCTTGCAGCCTCGATGTCTGATGGCGTGAGGAATACGTGGCTCCGGCACACACAATGGGGCATATTTACAAAAGTGTACATTTTTAATTTAGGCTTAAAAAGTGTCTAAATTCGCTGGTTCATTTTCTCTAAATCCTCTAGTGAATTTATATCACAAATGAAGCATACAGGATATCAGCACCGGGGCAGGTTAATGAGATGCAAAAGTGCCCGTTGAATCTTTATAATGGCAGTTGGAACCAACTGAAAAAATTCCCCAAATTTGCCTTTTTAGTAAATATGCCCCATTGCCCCATTGAGGCCTGTTATGACATACAAGACATTACTCACACGTGCCATTGGGGGGCAGCATTCACTGCACTATTGGTACAAGGCTATTCTTGTGCAGATAATGAGCAGCAGGGGGCAGCACTGTGCACTGAAGAGTTGGGCTACATCTCACCAGTCTCTTTCATTAGCTGAAATTCAGTTTCTAGTGCAAAGCCTGAATTTTATGAAAGGGAGAATATGTTCTAGGCATATACATAACATGTTTTCTCTGTATATTTCTACTGACATGTGTGTAAGAGCAGCCATATTGTTTCCCATAGAGAGAACAGTAGGAGGAAATGATTGATTGCAAGGACGGCCTTTGCTCTCTACTTATTCATATGAGTGACAGTTGCCATATTGCATGAGTTAGACAGCAGTGCCTGGGGGTGTGGTTATGACTCTGTATTGTGTGGACACATTCGATCTCTAAGGGATCATTTATTTGACACTCACTACAGAACACCCTGTTACTATGGGTGGCCTGAAGACATGCATCTCCCCTCCTGCCAATACCCTCTACCCAGTAGGAAGACTGGGTCAGTCAGAGGTCTAGTAACCCATAACAACCATAACAACCAATGACAAGTTGGTCTCCAGACAGATGACCAGTAACAGCTGCCTGCTGTGTCTCTCTCTCTTTCTCTCTCTCTCTCTCTCTCTCTCTCTCTCTCTCTCTCTCTCTCTCTCTCTCTCTCTCTCTCTCTATCTATCTATCTATCTAATCTAGCATCTATTTGTCATCTGTCTAATCTGTCATCTATTTAATGCCATCTGTCTATTTGTCATTTATCTATCTCATCTGTCATCTATTTGTCATCTATCTAATCTGTCATCTGTCTATTAATCTATTACCTACCTATTCATTATGTATCTAAACTGTCATCTATCTTTTAATCTGTCATATATCTACTTAATCTTTCCTGTATCTACTTAATCTGTGATCTGTGTATTCATTTTCTATCTAAACTGTCATCTATCTTTTAATCTGTCATATATCTACTTAATCTTTCCTGTATCTACTTAATCTGTGATCTGTGTATTCATTTTCTATCTAAACTGTCATCTATTTTTTAATCTGTCCTCTATCTACTTAATCTGTGATCCATCTACTTAATCTGGCACTATAATCTATCAATATAATCTAGCATCTATCTATCATCTGTCTAATTTGTCTATCTATCTATCTATCTATCTATCTATCTATCTATCTATCTATCTATCTATCTAGCTATCTATCTATCTATCTATCTTCTATCTATCATCTATCTATCTATCTATCTATCTATCTATCTATCTATCTATCTATCTATCTATCTATCTATTATCTATCTATCTATCTATCTATCTATCTATCTATCTATCTATCTATCTATCTATCTCTCTATCTATCTATCTATCTATCTATCTATCTATCTATCTATCTATCTTCTATCTATCTATCTATCATCTATCTATCTATCTATCTATCTATCTATCTATCTATCTATCTATCTATCTATCTATCTATCTATCTATCTATCTATCTATCTATCTATCTATCTATCATCTATCTATCTATCTATCTATCTATCATCTATCTATCTATCTATCTATCTATCTATCTATCTATCTATCTATCTATTATCTATCTATCTATCTATCTATCTATCTATCTATCTATCTATCTATCTATTATCTATCTATCTATCTATCTATCTATCTATCTATCTATCTATCTATCTATCCATTATCTATCTATCTATCTATCTAATCTAGCATCTATTTGTCATCTGTCTAATCTGTCATCTATTTAATGCCATCTGTCTATTTGTCATTTATCTATCTCATCTGTCATCTATTTGTCATCTATCTAATCTGTCATCTGTCTATTAATCTATTACCTACCTATTCATTATGTATCTAAACTGTCATCTATCTTTTAATCTGTCATATATCTACTTAATCTTTCCTGTATCTACTTAATCTGTGATCTGTGTATTCATTTTCTATCTAAACTGTCATCTATTTTTTAATCTGTCCTCTATCTACTTAATCTGTGATCCATCTACTTAATCTGGCACTATAATCTATCAATATAATCTAGCATCTATCTATCATCTGTCTAATTTGTCTATCTATCTATCTATCTATCTATCTATCTATCTATCTATCTATCTATCTATCTATCTATCATCTATCTAATCTATCTATTTATCTATCTAATCAACTCCAAAATTCTTTTTTCAGGTGCTTTTTATGGAATTTGGCAGATTTACTGCCCTGTGGGATCTGTTCCTCGCTAAAACCACAAACCCACTAATATGCCGTCCCCAAGCCTGAGCTAAAAGCCTCTACCCTGAGCCCCGGCACCAGAGTCACATAACCAAGTTACCCACAAATGTGACTTTCAGCGAGGAGAAGCTTAATGCTCGTTGTTTCTGTGCGTCTGAGCAGAATATAGTTCTTTCTCCCTGTCTATTAATGCTCTCACTTACTCATCATGTCAGAAAATAGAAGGAAGAGCCCATTACCTGCTGCTTCTATTGATTTCTCTCTTCTGTTCCATTTTTTCCTTAAATTACACTTTCCCAGCTGTTCAGCACATCGAGGGGTTGAATTTCGCTGTTCAGCTCAGTGTTAGGTTTCTGGGATATATTTTCCCATTTATTTACATGCCTTGGGCACCATTGTCTGAAGGCTGTTTTCTTGCACAAGGGACGGATTAAATAAGAACATTATTTACATGCGCTGGGACAGGCTTCAGTATCTCACAACCAGCACATACTACTGTGACTTCTTATCAGAATGGGAATGTTATCTGGCGCAGCACATACTCTCCTACTGCACCGCTACATCTGCTCTGCAGTGACTTTAAACTAAAGAAATACCTAAACATGCCATCCGCTGGGAATGTGGCTGAACTGAGTTATTTAACAAGAAATTAGCTCCTCGTAATATTGCAGAATATTGTATGAAACTTGATTGTAATAGCCTTTCTACTAGAATTCCAGGGGTACCCTTGGCATAAGCCCTCATCCCAAATCTCCCCCTAACTGGCCTTCAGACTGGGCCCTCTTGGCTCATATCAAGGTTACAGATATATAGAAACATTGGGGTGTCACCCTGCTATAGTTCCAGGGGTACCCAGGGCACAAATAATCACTCACCCCAAATCTCCCCCTAACTGACCTTCAGACTGGGCCCCCTTAGCTCATAACAAGGTTACAGATATATAGAAACATTGGGGTGTCACCCTGCTATAGTTCCAGGGGTACCCAGGGTACAAATAAACACTCACCCCAAATCTCCCCCTAACTGGCCTTCAGACTGGGCCCTCTTGGCTCATATCAAGGTTACGGATATATAGAAACATTGGGGTGTCACCCTGCTATAGTTCCAGGGGTACCCAGGGCACAAATAATCACTCACCCCAAATCTCCCCCTAACTGGCCTTCAGACTGGGCCCCCTTAGCTCATAACAAGGTTACAGATATATAGAAACATTGGGGTGTCACCCTGCTATAGTTCCAGGGGTACCCAGGGCACAAATAATCACTCACCCCAAATCTCCCCCTAACTGGCCTTCAGACTGGGCCCCCTTAGCTCATAACAAGGTTTCATATATATAGAAACATTGGGGTGTCACCCTGCTATAGTTCCAGGGGTACCCAGTACAGGGCATACTCACTCACTTCAAATTCATCTCTTCCTACTATACCTGCTATCCCACGGTCACACTCCCTTCCCAGAGACTATTATCCACTGTTACTATAGGCACCATCTCTCCCTACTATACCTGCTATCCCACAGTCACACTCCCTTCCTAGAGACTATTATCCACTGTTACTATAGGCACCATCTCTCCCTACTATACCTGCTATCCCACAGTCACACTCCCTTCCCAGAGACTATTATCCACTGTTACTATAGACACCATCTCTCCCTACTATACCTGCTATCCCACAGTCACACTCCCTTCCCAGAGACTATTATCCACTGTTACTATAGGCACCATCTCTCCCTACTATACCTGCTATCCCACAGTCACACTCCCTTCCCAGAGACTATTATCCACTGTTACTATAGGCACCATCTCTCCCTACTATACCTGCTATCCCACAGTCACACTCCCTTCCCAGAGACTATTATCCCACTGTTACTATAGACACCATCTCTCCCTACTATACCTGCTATCCCACAGTCACACTCCCTTCCCAGAGACTATTATCCACTGTTACTATAGACACCATCTCTCCCTACTATACCTGCTATCCCACAGTCACACTCCCTTCCCAGAGACTATAATCCACTGTTACTTTAGGCACCATCTCTCCCTACTATACCTGCTATCCCACAGTCACACTCCCTTCCCAGAGACTATTATCCACTGTTACTATAGACACCATCTCTCCCTACTATACCTGCTATCCCACAGTCACACTCCCTTCCCAGAGACTATTATCCACTGTTACTATAGACACCATCTCTCCCTACTATACCTGCTATCCCACAGTCACACTCCCTTCCCAGAGACTATAATCCACTGTTACTTTAGGCACCATCTCTCCCTACTATACCTGCTATCCCACAGTCACACTCCCTTCCCAGAGACTATTATCCACTGTTACTATAGGCACCATCTCTCCCTACTATACCTGCTATCCCACAGTCACACTCCCTTCCCAGAGACTATTATCCACTGTTACTATAGACACCATCTCTCCCTACTATACCTGCTATCCCACAGTCACACTCCCTTCCCAGAGACTATTATCCACTGTTACTATAGACACCATCTCTCCCTACTATACCTGCTATCCCACAGTCACACTCCCTTCCCAGAGACTATAATCCACTGTTACTTTAGGCACCATCTCTCCCTACTATACCTGCTATCCCACAGTCACACTCCCTTCCCAGAGACTATTATCCACTGTTACTATAGGCACCATCTCTCCCTACTATACCTGCTATCCCACAGTCACACTCCCTTCCCAGAGACTATTATCCACTGTTACTATAGGCACCATCTCTCCCTACTTTACCTGCTATCCCACAGTCACATTCCCCACATTATCCCAGAGACTATTATCAGAATCACAAGACAATCAAGACCAAGTGGTGTGGATCAAGGAATAAGTAGGGTACTGGTAGTTTCTTGCTATAATCCAATATTGAGACACCAGAAGGAGTTATCAAAAACCAAATTCAGGGCAGGAAGTGAAACAGCGCAAACAGTCCAAGGAATCAGTAGACCAGAAGGTCAATCAGATCAGGAATGTACCCAGGAACTCAAGAGGCCAACAATTGGACAACTGACTCATTGGTGCTTTTAATTTTTGCACCATCCTCATCTAATAATGTAATGAACTGGTGCTGACACAGCTCTGCACTTAACAGCCAATCCCACATTATTTTTGCCTGCTTCCTAAGCTTGACTAATAGCCTGGGAAAGCCGATAAGGCTGTTACAAACGCCCGATAACAAGGATACATCTTACATCAATGACACCATCAATTTTCATAAAGGCAGCTCAAGATTTCTTTTATCTTCTAAATTTCCAGTAACAGAAAGAGCAAATCTTCCAAGAAGAAGAGCCTCCAATTTCTTCTTGTTCCTCTATTAGAAAGATGTCGGCTCAGCACACTGGGGACTCCCAAGGAAAAGCTGTAGTATATTCGATGCCATGTTTAGCTGGCCTATATATTAGCCATATTATCTTTCATGCTTGACCCAAAGACCTTCAAAGCTGGATATGAAATGTTGGCCGTCAGCAGGTCCCTATTATGACCCTTTACCTGCTGCTGTTCAATAGAGTACGAGGAATAGTAGGTTGGGCAACAGTGATGTAAAGCCTCACAGTCTGAATGTTGCCATCTTGCACTAAAACAACTTCTATTCCTCAAGGCCAGAGCCGCCAGATTATATGTGACTGTCAGGTGAGCATCCCCTATATAAGAAAGCTCACTATTGACATTACATTATTTTTTTTAAACATTTTTAGTTTAATCCTCCCTTTAAACTCCAACATTTACTTGCCAAACAGATACATGATATCACTGCTACATTACAGTCATATATCAAAGAGTAGCTAGGGCAACAAATAGTTGTACATCAAGCTTGGCTTTCAGGGGTATCTAGGAGAACAAATAGGCATTTAACTTGTTCATTAATGACTTAGGGGAGGGTATTGTAAGTAATGTATCAGTGTTTGCAGATGACACAAAACTATCAGCCCAATTAATTCCATCCAGGATGTGGCACTTGCAACAGGATCTTGACAAACTGGCAATCTGGGCAGCTAAGTGGCAAATGAGATTCAATGTTGATAAATGTAAAGTCATGTACCTGGGATGTAACAATATCCACTTATACCCTTAATGGGACTGCACTAGGCAAATCCATTATAAATGTTAAACTTGGCTGTAGCAAGCAATGCCAGTCAGCAGCATCAAGGGCAAATAAGGTCTTGAGCTGTATTAAAAGGGGCATAGAGTCACGGGAGGAGGGGGTCATTCTTCCACTGTATAGAGCACTTGTAAGGCCCCATCTAGAATATGCCGTACAGTTTTGGTCTCCATCACTCAAACAGGACATTATTGTATTAGAGAGGGGACAGAGAAGGGCAACTAAGCTGGTAAAGGGAAAATATTAGCTATGAGGAAAGACTGGCCAAATTGGGGAAGTTCACTCTGGAGAAGAGGCGCTTAAGGGGTGATATGATAACTATGTATAAATATATAAGGGGATCATATAATAATCTCTCTAATGCTTTATTTACCAGTAGGTCTTTCCAGCTGACACAAGGTCACCCATTCCGATTAGAAGAAAAGAGGTTCCACCTAAATATTGGGAAGGGGTTTGTTACAGTGAGAGCTGTGAATATGTGGAATTGTCTCCCTGAATCAGTGGTACAGGCTGATACATTAGATAGGTATAAGGAAGGGTCGGATGCTTTATTCACCAGTAGCTCCTCCCAGTAGACAGGAGGGAGCCAATGAGATTAGAGGAGGGAAAGGGGTATTACAGGGAGAGCTGGGAAGTGAATCAGGGGTACAGGCTGATACATTAGATAGGTATAAGAAGGGGTTGGATGGTGTTTAGCAAGTGAGGGAATACAGGGATATGGGAGATAGCTCATAGTACAAGTTGATCCAGGGACTGGTCCCATTGCCATTTTGGAGTCAGGAAGGAATTTTTCCCCCTCTGAGGCAAATTGGAGAGGCTTCAGATGGGTTTTTTTGCCTTCCTCTGGATCAACTGGCAGTTAGGCAGGTTATATATAGACTTAAGGTTGAACTTGATGGACGTGTGTCTTTTTTCACCCAGCTTATTATGTTACTATGTTATAGAGCTGGTTTATTAATGGGGGGGGGGGGGGGGGTACACAACAGGTGAAAATTGTAGGACTTCTTTACCCTAAATGAGTGCAAACCAACCTATCCATCAAGAGGTCCAGCACAGTGGCACTTTAGCCTGTATTACACATACAAATGCAAAGTTCCAGTCTCAAAACCCTTTAAGACAAAAAATAGCAATTGTATCAATTTTGGCACATTCTACACCATAAATAAATTAGGGCAACTATATAGTTTATTAGTATACTCTTTCTAAACCTAATGTGAGTGTAGGACCCAGGGGCGCTCCGCCAATGAGGCGAGCTGAGCTGCTCGCCTCAGGCGGCAGCGCCAGACAGGATTCCAGGGGCGGCAAAAAGACGCTCCTGCACCTGTAAGAGCCGAATTTACGGTTTTTAAACCGGAAATTCGGCTGCGCTATTGCGAGAGAGCGCAATTGCGCTCTCCGCAATCGTGTTCCTGCCTCCCCTCGCCGACAGGTAAGTCGGTGCGGGGGGCGGCAATGCAGGAGCCGCCTCAGGCGGCTCCTTCCCCAGAAACGGCGCTGGTAGGACCAACTTCTTTTCTCAAGGAGGTGCTGTCACGAAAGTAATCAGCACACCTTTACATGTCACTCTTGCCTTGAATGATAAAATATATCTGTAGTACGTAAAAAAAAAAGAGATAACAAAAGGGCGAAAAAAATCCTTGATATTGCGCATAGAACAAACCGCGGAGAGGTCGCCCGAACTTCGATTTACTGGAAGTTTCTATTGACTGATTATCAGTTGTGCCGCTATGTGTGCAAGTCAGGATTCTCTCCTATCTTGTTGGAATCATGGAAATATGACTTGGGAAAGGTGACATTGAGATCGACAGGAGGGCTCCGGAAAGACTTATCACAGCCACCGGCTTGAAATTAAAATCCATCTCCGATATTAGGAGTCCGATCCCGACTTCCTCGCTTTCTCAACTGGAAGAATTCAAAGTCACTCTTGAACACAATGCTGAATGGCCGATTAGAAAAGTAATTATACTCTTTGTGTTTATACCTCCGAGACTTGAAATTAATCTTTAGGCGGATTCATTTCTCTAAATTATTTCAGTTCTGATATTTCACATTGACAAGCTCATTCTAGTGGTGACGGGGCAGGATCCTACTGAGAATAATTATTCGTTAACCTGGAGAGAACTGCCAATGTCCGCGTGTTGTTCATGGGAGAAAAGAAGTCATTGGCTTCATTTTGAGAGAGAAAAAGCTACTGTTTCCCTTTAATTAACTTTGGGGAAAGGGAAGGAAGATATATCGGACACTACACACAACGGTAATGTGCAGATTGCACTAGATGGATTAAATATCTGACCCCGTTGTATTACATAGAGATTTGTTTAGAAGTGTATAAAAGCAGAATTTATGTCTTAATATGGGTTTCATATTGTATATCATAAAGAATAAGTACCCACATACAGTATGTGTCCTACCCAGATAACAGGAAAGGTGACATACACACTATGTAACCACAGATGTACCCTGCCCAGATGGATGGTAAGAGGAGAGGTACATACAGAGTGAGTAACCACAAATGTACCCTCCCTAGACATCATGTTAAATGACACAATAAGTGGCCACACATGAACTCTTCACAGACAGAGGACAAGGTGAGCAGTACATACAGAAGGAGTAACCACAGATGTAGCCTTTCTAGACAGAGGACAAGGTGAGCAGTACATACAGAAGGAGTAACCACAGATGTAGCCTTCCTAGACAGAGGACAAGGTGAGCAGTACATACAGAAGGAGTAACCACAGATGTAGCCTTTCTAGACAGAGGACAAGGTGAGCAGTACATACAGAAGGAGTAACCACAGATGTAGCCTTTCTAGACAGAGGACAAGGTGAGCAGTACATACAGAAGGAGTAACCACAGATGTAGCCTTTCTAGACAGAGGACAAGGTGAGTGGTACATACAGAAAGAGTAACCACAGATGTAGCCTTCCTAGACAGAGGACAAGGTGAGCAGTACATACAGAAGGAGTAACCACAGATGTAGCCTTCCTAGACAGAGGACAAGGTGAGCAGTACATACAGAAGGAGTAACCACAGATGTAGCCTTCCTAGACAGAGGACAAGGTGAGCAGTACATACAGAAGGAGTAACCACAGATGTAGCCTTCCTAGACAGAGGACAAGGTGAGCAGTACATACAGAAGGAGTAACCACAGATGTAGCTTTCCCAGACAGAGGACAAGGTGAGCGGGACACACAGAAGGAGTAACCACAGATGTGGCCTTCCCAGACGAAAGGAAAGGTAAGCAGTACATACAGAAGGAGTAACCACAGATGTAGCCTTCCTAGACAGAGAACCAGGTGAACGATACATACAGAAGGAGTAACCACTAGGGATGTACTGAATTCACTATTTTGAATCAGGCCGAACCCCTGAATCCTTCGTGAAAGATTTGGGCGAATACCAAACATAATCTGAATCCTAATTTGCATATGCAAATTAGGGGTGGGAAGGGGAAAACATTTTGTTTTGTGACAAAAAGTCATGCAGTTTCCCTCCCCACCCCTAATTTGCATATGCAAAGTACAATTTGGAATTCGGTTCTCCCGGTCAGAAGGATTCGGCATTAAAATATTTAGTAAAGCGGGCCATGGACCAAGGCACAACTTCCAACATTAATGACTCTGTAGATGGACCAAAATATCAAGGAGAGGGGCAGTATATTCCCATGTAAAGGCTCAACAACCTTTGAAATTAGAGAATGTTTCCTAACAATAAATGCAAGGATGAGGTTAGAGAAGATGGAAACTTAGAGATTCGGCTAGAGGCACAACCTGTGACCCTACTGACGTGATCAGTCCACAACGTCCCCCATTATGTACTGTGTATCTTACAAAAATTCCCAAAAATATGGAGATGTATTTTCAGACTTTCCACCTGTTCAAAGCGCAACACAAGGGGTGAGATTTTCTTCAACTTTTCTGTTGACTGTTAAAGGTGAGAATACTGGCGTCTCATAGAAATTCAGAGTGAGACAAACAACAGAGAAACTCCAGCAACATCGGCCACCTCTGTTCTCACACTGATGTTGCAAAAGAACAATCAGTTTATTTACTGGATGAACATACAAATTACAAAGGAAATCTGCTGTGGTTAAAATGATGTGCTCAGTTTTTTCAAGGTACAGGACCTATTATACAGAATGCTTGGGACTTGGAGTTTTTATATAAGGGGTCTTTCCGTAATTTGTTCTCATACCTAAAAATAATATAAACATTAATCGTCAGGTTTATTAAGGTTCGAGTTGTGTTTTCCACAATATAAATTGAGTTTTGAAAGTTACTTTAAAGTCAAAAATAGATTTTTTGGGTTAAAAAAACTCCAAAAAATTGAGTTGAATTGAAATTTTTCGAGATGTATTATACCTCAACCCTGGAAATAGCTTGAATCAGAAAATACACCTAAAACCTGTTGAGATAATGTAGGAGTTAATGGCAGAGGTCCCCTGAACCATTGAATATATTAATAGTCTTCATAATGTTCAAGTTTTTTTTTGGGTGGGTTTCACCTGAAAACTCGATCAATTTGAGATTTCTTGTTGTTAACCCTGAACTCGCTGATTTGAGTTTTTCCCATTTGAGTTTTTTCTTAAATTAGAGACCATTCAAGTTGTGAGTTCATTTGAGGACTTTTAAGGTCTCTAAAATTCGACCTTTGTTAAATAACCCCTCTAAATAAACCCAACAGGAATTCATTATATCTAAGTTGGGATCAAGTACAGCTACTGTTTTATTATTACAGATTAACATTTTTAATCATTTGATTAATATGGAGTCTATGACAGATGCCCTTCTTGTAATTTGGAGCTTTTTAGGTTTCCAGATAACGGATCCCATCCCTATGCAAATCTCTCCTCCTAATTATATACATATACTTATTAGTGATGGACGAATAAATCCGGCAGGCAAATTCGCCGGCGAATAAATTCATGAAACTCCAGCGAAAATTTGTTGGCGTCAAAATTTTTTGACACACATCGTTAAAGTCGCTCACTTTAAAACCATTGCACGTCACGAGCATCAAAATTCGGTGAAGCGAAACAGGAGAAATTCACCCATCACTTATGCTTATACAAAAACACAAAGGCTTATTTACATAATGGAAAGTCATTTTCTGTATCTCAATCTTTTCCATGTGGTGTTGCTCCAAAAAAATATATTTGGGGTATTTTTCTATTTTCAAAAAACTTTTTCACCAAAAATGTAAAAAAAATCTACCTTAAGTCTATTAGGAAATCAAATAAACATTAAATAAACCCAATAGGCTGGTTTTGCTTCCAATAAGGATTAATTATATCTTAGTTGGGCTCAAGTACAAAGTACTGTTTTATTATTACATAGAAAAAGGAAATTTTTTTTAAAAATTTGGATTATTTGGATCTATGGGAGATGGCCATCCCATAATTCGGAGCTTTCTGGATAACGGGGTTCTGGATAGCGGATCCCATATCTGTAGTACAATTATTTACATTCTAACCCAGGCATTATCTCAATGGAGCTCATATGGTCCTTCTGACATGGTATTCCATACTGATTGAGTCAATTCTGATATTTATGAGTTATAATAATAGAGCACCTATCTATATCTATATAGACTCAAAGGGGAAATAAACCCTAAAAATGAATATGACTAAAAATGTCATATTTTATATACTGAACTTATTGCACGAGGCTAAAGTTTGAGCTTGTCAATAGCAGCAATGATCCAGGACTTCAAACTTGTCACAGGGGGTCACCATCTTGGAAAGTGTCTGTGACACTCACATGCTCAGTGGGCTCTGATTGGCTGTTGAGAAGCAAAGCTTAGGGCTCGTCACTAATTATCCAGCAGAAAATGAGCTTCCCTGGCTGTAATATAAGCTGATGCTACAGGTTTGCTGATTATTCAATTCTGATGCTAATTGCACTGGTTTCTGTGCTGCCATGTAGTAATTATGTGTATTAATTACTAATCAGCCTTATATTGTGACATTTCTATTCTATGTGTACTGTATATTGTGAGTGGGTCCCTAAGCTCAGTAAGTGACAGCAGCACAGAGCATGTGCAGTGAATCAGCAGAAAAGAAGATGGGGAGCTACTGGGGCATCTTTGGAGACACAGATCTTTACTGCTAAAGGGCTGTGGTTGCCTTGGGCTGGTACAGAAGCACAAAACATCATGTACAACATTTCTACCTACTTCTTTAGTTAGGCTTTAGTTCTCCTTTAAATATGGAGAATATTAAGTTACCAATTTGCGCCTAATTTTTTGCACCTGCTGCTGCATCTGCTCACAGTAAGTGGGCTCAATGTTATCATGTGACAGCTCAATGCTTGTCATTGGAGTTTATTGCTTTGCTAAACTTTATTGCAAACACCTACTGTGGGTTTACAGCAGGAGTTCAGAGTTCTAAATTAGGGGAAGGCAGGGCCCTTCATTCGAAAGG
Source organism: Xenopus laevis (assembly GCF_017654675.1). Taxonomy (NCBI): domain Eukaryota; kingdom Metazoa; phylum Chordata; class Amphibia; order Anura; family Pipidae; genus Xenopus; species Xenopus laevis. The sequence continues at coordinate 13,262,544 of NC_054371.1, forward strand.
AAAAATATACAGGGATATCCAAGCCTGTGGCCCTCCAGCTGTTGTTAAATGGAGAGAGGGGTGGTGCTTGAATTTGAAGTTCAACAAGACCTGGAGGGTGCTTTAGAAGGACAGGGTTATTTGAGTTTCTCTAATGATGCCATTCACGATTGCAGACGCAGTGACATAGATACAACACAAGGCAGTTGCACTGAGCTATGAAATGCACTTATTGTAGCATGATAATAATAACATCAGTTCTGCTAAACAAGCTCAAGGCTTCAGTCTTGCCTTAGGCCTAAGTAAAGAAGTTAAATGGAAAGGCTTAAAGTGCAAAGATACATTATTTATAGGGAAGATGTATTTCCTGTTTATTTTCTCTTAAAGCAGAAAATAACACTGGCTATTCCAAAAAAAAAAAAAAATTAAGTCACATTTATTCCTTGCCTATTAAAGGAGAAGGAAAGGTTAAAACTAAGTAAGCCTTATCAGAAAGGCCCATATAAATATACCAGTAATCACTCAAAGTAATGCTGCTCTGAGTCCTCTGTCAAAAGAAACACCACATTTCTTTCCTTCTATTGTGTACTCATGGGCTTCTGTATCAGACTTCCTGTTCTCAGCTTAAACCTCCAGGGCTAGGGCTTGAGCATGCTCAGTTTGTTCCTCTCTCCCCCTCCCTTCTCTGCTGTAATCTGAGCCCAGAGCTATAAGTGAGAAGGGAGAGACTCAGGCAGGAAGTGATGTCACGCCAAGCTAATATGGCGGCTGCTATCCTTAACAATCAGAGAGCTGCTAGGGCTTTTTACTGAGATATTGTAAAGCATTCTACAGAATAAATATAGCATTCTAGCTTGACCTATTGCAGTTAATCTATTGGCAAGAAAATGCCTCTGTAAACACATTCATCCAACACTGATGAAATTGCTGTAATTATGAACTAGGATTCCCATGGTGGGTAAGTTTCACCTCCTGTCATGGATAGTCAAGGTAAGAGGGATTTTGATGGTTGTCAGCAGTAGAGTCAGTGGATATGAGACAGATATGTGTTACAGTAAGATCTTTGCTAATGAGTCTACGGCACATCTTGTTTGACTGCTGTTAAGGGTGTTGGGATTAGCACAAACAACATATTGGCAGAAACTGATTTTATGGGAGCGCTGGTGATTTGGTCGCAGTCCAAATGACTTACAGACATAATCGATTCAATTCAAGGAGTCTCATGATAAATAGTTAGTTAAATAGTCAACGTATTGCTAGATGCCATAGAATTTTCACAAGATTAAATAGGTAACACTTGTAGATAGATTATGTTCACAAAACATATCTAAACAAGAGAGTACAACAAACTATTTCTAAAAAGTGCAGCTTTGTTAAAATAATAAAAACATCAATCAAGTATGAACCTCAAGCCCAGTCAAGACTCACTATCAATATATAACAACATTCAACCTCAAGCCCAGTCAAGACTCAACATCAAACCCAGTCAAGACTCAACCTCAAGCCCAGTCAAGACTCAACATCAAACCCAGTCAAGATTCAACCTCAAGCCCAGTCAAGACTCACTATCAATATATAACAACATTCAACCTCAAGCCCATTCAAGACTCAACATCAAACCCAGTCATGACTCAACCTCAAGCCCAGTCAAGACTCACTATCAATATATAACAACATTCAACCTCAAGCCCATTCAAGACTCAACATCAAACCCAGTCAAGATTCAACCTCAAGCCCAGTCAAGACTCACTATCAATATATAACAACATTCAACCTCAAGCCCATTCAAGACTCAACATCAAACCCAGTCATGACTCAACCTCAAGCCCAGTCAAGACTCACTATCAATATATAACAACATTCAACCTCAAACCCAGTCAAGACTCAACATCAAAATCAATCAAGTCTCATCCTCAATTCCAGTCAATACTCAACCTCAAACCCAGTCAAGAGTAACCTTAAGAGGGGTCAGCATCAAAATTATTCAAGACTTTATTATTTAAAAATGAATCAATACTCAAAATTAACCAGGAATAGGAATCAAACCCCAGTCAACACTTTGGATTGATTAAGTCTTCACCTAAAACCCAGCCAATGGTAATCAGTCTACATCAAAATGAATCAAGACTAGCGATGGGCGAATAAATTCGCGAATTTCTGCGTTCACTGCTGATGAATAAATTTGTGAAACTGCAGCAAAAATTTACAGCTACTTTGGATGCGTGACACAATGCGGGCGTCAAAATTGACGCTGGTGTTTTGCTAATTTTTCACTGTTTCACGAATTTTGCAGTATATTTTTCAGCGAAGCTAAACAGGACAAAATTGCTCATCACTTATCAAGACTCAACCTCAAAATCAGTCAAGGCTCAACTTCAACATTAGTCAAGACTCAATATAAATATTATTCAACATCAAACCCATTCATCAACTACATTAAAACACTCGGTCAACCCAGTGAAACTCAGCCTTAAACCAGCCAAGAATCAAATACAAAATTAATCAAGACTCATTCTTAAAATCAGTCAAGATACAATTGGTTAAGTCAAGTTGTAAAACTCAATTTTAAAATTAAGAGTCAAAAAATAAATAAATTGGAGTACGCAATATTGTACATTCACTTATAGGGTATTCATGTCAGAAGTCTAAAGAGGGGCAAGGATTAATCTAGTACAAGGGGCCAGGTAGACACTGATTGATGTACACACACACATCTCATGTAAGCAAGATGCTAGACATTTTTTTACATAAACAGGGCACACCATATTTTACGGATGCCAGTTGGGTAGATGTGTTGGCACCATCATTCGTTGTCATCAGTGAAATATGTCTTTATTTGAACAAAAACAGTACGGTACAAGGATAAGTGTAATGAAAAGGACCACTGTCAGCTTACAAATCAAACAGACCAACCAAACCCCTCTGTGGGTTTATTATTTGCTGAAAATAAACTTTTCCCTAGAGTTACTGGAGGCGACTAGTAAGCCGAGTGATAGATGGTTCTTACTTTGACACTGTAATAATAGAAGAAAAATGGACTTCGTAAACAACAGCAACGAATCAGGTGCTTTCAAACATGACATCATTATCTGCCACCTGTCAACTGGTTGCCATGGGTTACTAGACCTGTATGTTATAATTAACAATATTATTATATTCTTGTCTTAATTTTATGTGCAAGCAGTGCCTTTATTGTCTATTATGCAGGCATACTAGAGTCGATGATTGTAGCCATCATATAGAAGATTAAAGCTCAATTTAGGATAGAAATATCTTTCCGACCCTTGATTTAATTTTTGCTCTGAAACTCTAGATTTGCAGGCAGCTCTGAGCATGTGCAGTGCCACTGACACCCCAAAGATGGCTGAAGATCAGTGATTTGCTCTGGACACATTTTTAAAGGGTTGCTGAACGTTTTGGATTACCACAATTGGTTTAGTATAACAAAATGCAGAATTTTAGTGAAGCCTTTATAGGATAGGCCCCAAGCTATTGCCCCAAGCATCTGGTAAGTACAAAAACGTACCTGCAACACATATATTGTTAGTCAGGGCCAGTCTTGAAAAGTGGGCAGTAGGAAAGTATATAAATAGGTCAACGGTTCCTTTTTTTTCTTCCTTGCGAGAGATATTGTCATTCTATCCCACATTTACAGCTCGGCATCCGCCATTCCCTTGTTCTCAGCATAAAAATGACAGTTGAAACGGTGACAAACAGCCCACTAAAGTCTAATTAGGAGCTGTGTTCTCTTCTGAGAAAGAACTTGCTTGGCTTTGAAGATGCAATTACATAATATTTTTCCCTTCCCCAACACGGGCCTCATTGTTTCTCTGTTTATGCAGGAAAATAAATATGCGATTTGCAATGAAACCTCTCTCTTTTGCATATTGTAACACCGCCACCTTAAATTGCTCGCCTCCTTGAAAATAGGCATTATCATTATACTTAATTTAATGGTTTTTTTTTTTTTAAAAAAGATTCCTTTGTGAACGTGATACAAGAGAGATCTATATTCGTAATTTTTCCCTTCCTAGAATTTAATAGCCCTGACACCAGAGTGTTATATATAGATATGTGTGTACATGCAATTTTTTCAATACACTATTTGAAGATATAAGTCCCTGTGTGCTGGTTTTTGATATATTTAATATATATATATATATATATATCTATATATCTATATATCTATATATCTATATCTATATATATATAATATATATATATATATATTTATTTAGATACTATTTTCACATATCATTTCCTTAATAGCCAGAAATGAGCGAGCTGTTGCAGAATAGAAGCAGCCGATGAGCCAAGAGGAGAGTGTTTTTTTTTCTTCTTAATCCTAAGAAATGATATCCGACGTCTCCGCCAGCAATTTCATAGAAATGAAGAACGGGCCCTTTTTTTGGTGCACGGCTTTTATATCTGTCTGGGCACAACGGATCATATAATTCCAATTTGGTGTTTCAGTATCATTTACTATCACAATGCAATTATTGCCTGTGAAATTTGTGTAACCTTTAGGGCAATTTCTATTTTTTTCGAGGGCATTGAATTACAATATGGAAAGTGAAATTAGAATTGAGCTCCTTCGCTGCAGGTATCAGGCCTCCAAATCATGTAAAACTCTACTTATAAAACACACTCATAAAACTGAGGTTACAGTAAACGTAGTGATAAGTGGATCTGAGAATTTTCAACTCTAATCAACTACTTTCCAACCTGCACTCAAGCCAGCAGAAATCCTCTTCTTCTTCATGACTTGACTTGTCTAACTCCCCTCTGATTACTCCTGATTGGGTATTGTCAGCACTATAATAAAAGAGAAGGGCCAAGCTTGAAGTTTGACCCGTCAAACCTGCATCTGGAGCTCAATTTCTTGGCCTGAACCCCACCAAAGTTTTGGGAAACCAATATGTCCCATGGGTTTAGGGTCAAGTAGCTCATTGCTAGTATAGGATATTAGGATAGCATAGAGAAGCACCAATATTAATGTCTGAACCAAATCTACTCATGATCTACACCTGACTCTTGGATCCAATTCAGATTTGAGGACAGATGTATGTTTCAAACATAGGTATATAGCTTCCACCAAGAGTCTAAAGCAGCCATACTGTAAGGTAAGGTTTCCCAAAATCCAGAACTAATGCCAGGATCTCGGTCACGACTCACATTTCCACCTATAACTGCCACCTTTTGCTTTAGGAGAAGCCCTCCACTTCTCAGATGCCCCCAGGTCTTAAAGTGAGAGAAGCAAGGAGGCAAGTTCTGGGCAGACAAGGGAACCTAAGGTGTACAGAAAGTACAGAGAACAAGGAGTGCAGTGAATGGTCAGGCCAGGTAGATACCAATCAGGCAGAGCAGTACAAAAACAGGAGTCAGGGACATAGTTGAGGTCACAGGCCAGGGTCAGCACTGTAGCAGTAGCAGTAGCACAGTACAAAATCATGTTCCAGAAGAATGTTCGGCAAACAAGCAGTGGTTGGTATAGGCAGCAAAGTAGCAGAAGTCAGGGAAAGGCAAGGGTCAAAGAACAGAGATCAGACCAATAAGAGCACCCAGGAACTATTAGGAAATAGACCTATGTGGGAACCTGGTGCCTTTAAATATTTGAAATTCACGTGATGCGCAATGACATTGGATGCACCGTGTGCCAAAACCTGGAAGTTGTGCGAGCGCGTGTCACATGAACGGTGTGTGACAGAAGAGGAGGCCACAGGCATCCCCGCCACATCACTAGACTACCAGGTTGTCTCACACATACAAGAAGAGCTGTCGAACTGGGCCCTATGGACTAAGTTGTTCAGATATCAGCCAGATGGCCTTTGAGCATGTTAGAAGATCACCCTGGCCGGGTCGAGGACATCATCTGCACAATGATGCAGTCCTTTCCTGATGGGTTTCTCTAGGCTTATATTATTATCTGATCATTGACCTGGAGGGTAAATGTTTGGATCATCCCGATTTATCTTAGCTTGGCCAAACCAGGTAAAGAACAAACATTGGGTGACCTCACCACATAAGCATATGGAAGGCTTATGAGCCCTATGGGGTGCAATATGCACTAGTGTTCCAGCACTTGAATTTTAACAACTGGCAAATGAGCCTCTAGTTTGTCTTTATCTATTCAACACTTTAACATGGCCTACCAGAAACCGGGTGTTAATAATGAAAACCCTAGTTCCTTTAGACAGAAGATCCATGACCCTTGTAATAACAGTACAAGTCTCTACAATTAACACATGTCAGATCCACTGTATGGAAAAAAGTCTATGGTCCTGTGACTTTTGCCACTATGTATACACAGTTGGTACCCGGGACATATACAACTGATTACACAAGGATAGGTTGTTTTGTCAGTGCTATTTTGCCAGCAAATCTAGGGTTTAAAAGCAAAAATTAAACCAAGGACCAGAATGACATTTTATTTATTTTATCTAATAAAAAGAGAGAGAGCTGCTCTCCTCTCATTTCCAATGACCCCAAGGTTGGGTGCTTTGACAGAACAATAAAACTTAAACTTTTATTACTGGAGTACCTGCCATGTTGACTGTATATTTTACACTCTGTATTATATTTTCTCCTGTTCAAATAAAAATGTTTTAATTATTTGGCAGTGATTCTGCAGCTGAAAGCAATATTTTCCTGCACTTCCAACTAACGGAGCCTCGGGACATAGAACAAAAGAGGTGAACATCAAGTAGCTCTGCAGAAGAACATTCAGGACTAACCTAAACACTGGTCAGACTTCAATCAACTCAATCATCAACTCAAATTTGTTTCCATACAGTCACAGGAGCATTAATGAGGTTGGGCACTGATGTTGGGGAACAGGCCTGGCACACACTCTGGGATATGATTTATTCCACAGGGGTTCAGTTGGTCTGAGGTCAAGGTTCTGTGTAGGCCAGTTCTTCCATTCCCATCTCAGCAAACCTATTCTGTATGGACCTTACTTTGTGCACGGAGCTATTATTGGTCTTCCCCAAACTGTTGCGCCAAATCAGGAAGCATGGATTTGTCAAGAATGTCATTGTATGCTTAGAGTTAAGTATTATTATATGTAGAGTTAAGCTTTTCTTTCAGTGGAACCAGGAGCCCTAACCAAACCATGGAAAATTCCCAGATCATTATTCCTCCACCACCAAACTTTACCATTGGTATTATGCATTCAGGCAGGTAGTGTTCTCCTGGCATCTGCCAAACCCAGACTTTCTCATCAGACTGCCAGATGAAGATATGCCATTTATTCCTCTAGGGGGATACATTTATTCTGCTCTAGAGCCCAAAGGTCCTCTTTACAGCACTTCACTGTCAATTTAAGCATTAACACTGAAAATAAATCCCTACTTTGTCCCATTCTTTATTCTTTTCGCTGAGTCAGAGACTGGACGGGACATGGGGCAAGTCTTTGACAGCATCTCCTCTTTCATGTGTACCCATAATGCAGTGGGGGTTTCCTTATAATTCCAGTGTAATTGAGGCCATCCTCTAAGTTGCAACCACCGCAATGCAGTAAAATGGACACAATTGTTCCTATGTTGTGAGACAAATTGAGAGCAGGTTGTGTGTAGCATTTTAAGAGATGGGGTTGGAGTGTTAGAGGTGGAATGAGCGTTAAAAACTGTGTTTGCATCTGATTTACTTAATTTATTGTGTCTGGTTAACTTATTCAACCAACCCAGCTGTGGAAACCCTGAAGCTTCTGCCAGGTCAATGGTGTTGGGCTCCATTCATAACAAAAGGCAGGATAACAAGTGCAGGAGTGTGTTTGGATTCATAATCCTTAATGAAGTGTGCCACTATGTGCTTTCCTTTGCGTCATTTTAGAGCACCTGCTTTCGTAAATGTCCCCTTATAACTCAATGGGAGGGCAATGAAATGTACAGGTATGGGACCTGTTATCCAGAATGCTCGGGTCCTGGGTTTTTTCCGAATAATGGATATTTCTGTAATTTGGATCTTCATACCTTACGTGTACCAGAAAATCATTTAAACGTTAAATAAAGCCAATAGGCTGATTTTGCCTCCAATAAGGATTAATTATATCTTAGTTGGGATCAAGTACAAGCTACTGTTTTATTATTACACAGAAAAAGGAAATAATTTTTAAAAATTTGGATTATTTGGATAAAACTAAGTCTATGGGAGACGGCCCTCCTATAATTCGGAACTTTCTGGATAACTGCTTTCTGGATAATGGATCCCATACCTGTATTATGAAAAAGTGTGGCTGAATAGAGCAATAATACAAACATGGACACAGTTACCCTTTAAACCAGCTGTCTGTTGTCTCTACTGCCTCAAATCTTCAGGAATTATTTTGGGCCAGTCACCCTAGTTCCTGAGATCAGTCCTTAATTCCGTAATTCTTTTCACTGCTGCTCATTGGAACTAAACAGCAAGTTAGCATGGATTAAACTTTCTAGCCAAAATGGAACCATGATAAACGCCTTGACAAAAATATATTTTGCCTCCATAGAAGGTATGTCTAACTTGTGGCCTCCAATGGTTGGCAAGCCCAGGCATGGCCAACAAAGATTGTGAATTCAGCTGGAATAGTTGGAAGGTCAAGGTTGGACATCCCGGTTTAATAGTTACTTTTCCCATTACTTTTTGGGTCCTCATTGTGTTCTGTTCTCTGAAGTTCTCCAACTGTCACTAGTATGGGGCTTAGTTCCCTTTAAATCAATCGTACACCAATGGCAGATCTGCAATGCGAGGAGCCGCCAATACTCCCCTATTAATCTTCATTTGAAAACTCGGCGTGTGACAGGCTTGCTTATTGAACCAATATATTAAACAGTCAGTGGTGATAAAACGGAGGCAGCAGGTAGACAGATTTTACAGCCTAGTTTATCAAATGCATTTTTTATATTCATGGCGCAGCCCCGAGAAGCAGCGGCCAAGAGCAGCCCCTTTTTCATGTTTCTAATTATTTCCTATTATGTACAATGGATTAACGTGTTTGGGCCCGGCGCCTACAGAACATTCTCTGCGCCCCCCCCCCCCGCTGTAAAACCATTAGTGACACATTACGGGAATGAAAGTGGAAGTTTATCTCAATATTCACTTTTTTTGCTCAGACGGGGGAGTACAAACCGACACGCTGTTTCTTTCATTTTTAGGTCATTTTGTAGACAAGTAGTTGGGATTTTGAATGATTACATTAGTAGGTGAGTTTAAAAAAGAAGACTCAAATCTATCAGCATTTGGTGCAAACAAAACTTTTTTAAGGGGTCATGTAAAGTGCTAAAATTGGTACAGCCTGCCAGAAGAATTGCAGAGACCTTTGTTTGCCCCATGAACGGACCTGGGCCAAGCTAGACATAAGGAGGGGATGAACATGCAAAAAGGTAGGTCTGTGCCTGGTGCCCCCCATTGTTGTGCCCTAGACTTGTTCCTCTTCTGCCTGCCCCTATTTCCAGTCCTGGCCATGAATACAGCACTGCCTGGCTTCAACAACACTGTATTCATGGGTAAGGCATGTAGGAATAATCCCTTTCACCTCCTACTCATCCCATAAAATGTGCCCCATTCAGACTCAGCGTCGGACTGGAAGGGCAGGACACCGGGAAAAAACTTGTGGGCCAACCAGACCCACTCTAAATGGCCAGTGCTCCTGATCTCCCCTCCCCCTGATCACATAAAGAGTGTGCTTATGGCAGGTACTCGCTGGTGGAGGATTTGCGGCTGGGAAGGGGGCTCTTGGGGAGGTGCAGGGGCCTGGTGTGGTGCAGCCCCTGTGAGCCCAGAACCCCCCAGTCCACCCTGTTCAGATGGAAATTATACCAACCATAACATTTTCAAGAAATTACTTCCAAGCACAACTGCTTCAGCTTTTAAACATTGCCTGCCAATTGCACAAGGCACACTGCATTGTGGGTAAAACACATGGTGATTGGACTCAAAACTGCACTTGTGGTAAGTAAATGACCCCTTATATCTGTTCCCCCGCTTTAAAATACATGAATGCAATGTTGGCTGAGTTTGGCAGCACTGTATTCATGATGGGTGGGTGAGAGGAGGCACTTAGTCTTCCCTTCTTCAGACCTGTACCCATCACTAAGGTCTTGGGGGTGTTGGAGGCACAGGGTGCAAGGGAGCCCCATAGGGCAATGATGGGCAGTAAAATCAGCCTGGGCACAAGTGTTTAGTGAATGAGCACTAATGGGTGCAATAAATGACCCCCAGCATCTTTTAGATACATTTCCGCAAACAGTTCTCAGCAAGTATCCATGAGCTCCTCATTTCTCCCTGTTGTTTCCAAAAGCTCAAAATGCAATATTTCATTGCGGTCTGATATCCCCGTAGCTTTACTCTGAAGGCAGGTGAAGTATTTTTCCAATTACATATTCCCCCCCCTTCTCTTCTTTTTTTTTTTCTAATGAGATTTCAGTAGGTGTCACAACATTTAATTAAAAGAAGAATGAATCCCCCCTGCAGGGTTATAATACAGAGCTGAAATGTTACACTCCAAATGCAGAGAGCACTTCTGCCCCGGCTCCTCGTGTGAGCGCCACAAAGACGCCAAATATTCCCGCGGATTCCGGTGTAAAAAAGAGTGACGACTTGCGACACATTATAGTTTGATTTATAAAATGCTTTGATTAATTATACCCACTCATTCCTTTAATCTTATGGGAAGCAATCACCATTGTTATGGCGTTACTTCCCTTTTATTCTTCTTGCTAAAATGCACATCGTTTTCCATTTCCCATTTCATAAAAGTTTATGATTTTTCATTCCCGCTCTCTCACTTCTGATTGATTTGCCCTCGTTTCTGTTGTAATTTCTTCTACTCTGCCAAATTGCCCGAATAAATATCTTATATTTCAGCAGGAATTTAAGCTGGCCTTATAGGGGCCGATATAAGATGCAGACTTGGTTTCTCCAGAACTTATCGGCCTGTGTGTGGGGCAACATGATGGCATACAGGGATGGTTACCACTTGCAATATTCCTTTCCCCATTATTTACTCACTGAAAACCAACCAACCCTGCCTTCTAACTAGGACAGAGCCAGAGTTAAGGTGGCCATAGACGTAGAGATCCCCTCTTTTAGTGATGTCCGATCGAGATCTGCCCGACTTTCGGCCAGTTATGGATCGGGGAAGCCCGTTGGATGGCCCTACACATGGGCCAATAAGCTGCCGACTCAGTTTGTTGGCAGTTTTTATCGGCCCATGTATGGGGGCCTTTAGAGAAGGCAGCAGAGGTATGTGCCTAGGATCTTAGCACCACCCATCGTTTCGCCCTACAAACTTGCTTACCCCTTATTTCTGGCTCTGATTAGATTCAGTGGAAGGTGCCCAACACATTGCATCTGTGCTTGACTGGGCCACCCCCACGCAAAGCCAAATCAGCCTGATGGTTTGTCTCCCTGGCCAACAACTGGATCCAAGCACAGACTTATACAAGATCAATATGGTGAGGACTTTATCAACATGAAGATGCAGCCCTTGCCCTCAGACCTGTTTGATAGACATGTTTGCTGCATTTGGCCAACCATATGAAGGGGCAAATCAAGTTAAGTTGATCATTTTGGATCCTGGGCCAAAGAACGGATCAAGACACACCGGCACAGCATGGGTAAGTTCAGCAGGTTAAACCTTGCTCGTTTATTGCGGATGCAACGTTTCGGGGCGTGACCCCTTTCTCAAGTCACGCCCCGAAACGTTGCATCCGCAATAAACGAGCAAGGTTTAACCTGCTGAACTTACCCATGCTGTGCCGGTGTGTCTTGTTCCTACGTTGTTTCTGAGGTTGCCCATTCCCTCTAGCATCGAGCACCTGGGAGTCGCTGAAGTCTGGACGGCCAGGGTGTGCGAGTGTAAGTCTTTCTTTTTCCAAAGAACGGATCATACATTGAACTTATGCAGATTTTTTGGAAGAGCACCACCTTAATGGAAGATGGGACAGCAGGGGAAGAACGAGAGAGGAATCAGATTTTGTGGTTTCAGGGGGTCCCAACAGTATAGAGGGCCCAGTAAGGACCTATAAAATGTGCAATTTCAACACATCTTAGTAGAATAGGTCTACTTACCAATGATTTTGGGCCCCAAATTAAATTTGCTTTGGAGTCCAGTAACATTTATTTACATCACTGTGGGACAAGATTTTCTAATGCATCAGAAATTGTGTTTCCTCCAAAAAATCAACCAAAAAGTAGTTACAAATCCAAATACATTTTTTAGGAGAATACAGGTGGTGGCCTAATGCGTTTCATGCCTGTTGGGGCACTTACTCATAGACTGATGGGCACACCCATGTGCATTTCTTATATAGGGGTTGTAACCAATCAAAACAGTGTGTATCTCAACCAATCACAACTGTGAAAACAAATTGCCAATTTTCCTATTTACATTTATGCTATTCCATAGTAAGTTGCAATATAAACCCACACAGAGCAAACAAAAGAAAATACAACAATGTATAATAGAGGTGTGCCCATCAGCCTATGAGTAAGTGCCCCAAAAGGCATGAAACATGTTAGGCCTCCACCTGTATTGTCCTAATAAATGTTTTCAAATTTTTAACTACTTTTTGGTTGATTTTTTGGAGGAAACACACAATTTCTGTTGTTGCTCCATATACATGCACTCATAGACTGGGGTGAACTGTGAGTATATTCTGTTCCCTTCATTATTTTTGCTTGTTTCTGTTATTGGATTTATTACACGTTGGTAGTGCTAAAATTGCCTTTTTGCACCATTCCTTTTAATCATTTTAACAGGATTTTCTAACCTGTCCTGCAGATATCTGATTGATTAGAATTACGAGGACATACACTGTCCAATAAGCTGCTGTATCAGTCAGGAGGGGTCAAATTGGCCTGTGTATAGCTCAGATTTAGACATTCCCATTGGGTGAGGACCTCATCAGCCCATTGAAGTGACCCTGTCCTGAAGGGTTTACATAGTCCTGCATTATAAACCAATTGTTGGTCCAGGGACCAAACATTCAACCTGATTTGGTCTGGCACTTGGTGGCCAAATGGGGCAAAGATCCACTTATTTGCTGAGGTCACCACCATATGAATGAATCTCTATGTTCAGAAGAATTAATGCACCTGAACTAGGGTAACCACAGTGTCCAATGATAATAAGGTTGCCAGATAATAAGCAGGACAATGTTCCTCATACGTGGAGAAGAGAAGATGAATACTGATTAATTAATACAAATATGCAGATAAATATGTCTCTCTGCTCAGGTATTATAGGTTCTGCTGAATATTTATATAGTTTTATATAGAGCATTTATAGAGACATCAGTCTTTTTTTATTCTACCATTTAAATGATTTTTCCCTTTTCCCTCTGTTTCTGGTACAGGTCCTCTCTCCCTCTCTTTCCTTTTTTATGCAAATGTGCCATTTCCGTCTCTCTCCGTCTAGAGGAAGACACAGTTATGTTAAACACAAGGCGGAATGTATTAATTCCAGTGGCCGGGCAGGTAAGCGGCTAATAGGGCTTCTTTCTGAAACTCTAATAGGCAGAGGAATTTGAGATTAGTTTTCCCAGCCCTCGGTGCTTTGAAGTAAATAAATGTGATGCAATATAATCATATAAAACAGGCCGGGCAATCAAAAGGCAATTTCAGCTGAAGATTTGCCTTATCAAAGGGGTCACGGAAAAAAAAAAAGATTTTTCAAAGACTTTTGTGTGAAGAGCAATGGCAGAAATGAAACTGTTTGTGTGTCTGGGATGCTTGATGTTTTATTTAGCAACATTCATCAAAGTGGAAATATTAATATTTTAATTTGGAAAATAAACTGCCAGGCTTGGGAAAGTTTGATTACGTATCTTCTCTACATTACACCTTAAGGTGGCCATACATGGAGAGAGCCGCTCGTTTGGCGATGTCACCAAACGAGCGGATCTCTCCCCTATATGCCGACCTTAAGGTGGGCAATATCGGACTGATCCGATCGTGGGCCCTAGGGGATTTTTAGTCCCGTCCGATCAACATCTGTCCGACTTTCTGCCAGATATCGATCGGGGAAGCCCGTTGGAGGGCCCCATACACTGGCCAATAAGCTGCCAACTCGGTCGGTCGGGGCACCTTTAGTCTACTTCCTAGAGTTAATGATGGTGAACAAGATCTGCTCAGTCTTTTGACATGACTTTTTTAAAGGTGAAGGAAAGGTCCAGTCGATGGGGGATGCCAAATCAATGGCCACCCTCCAAGGATTGTAATCACGTACCTGATACCCGAAACCCCCCCAAACATCCAGAATGGTTGGTAGGTCTTAGGATCTTATTCTATCCTAAATAAAGGTCCAATCTAAGGAGGTGGGAGGGTTAGAGCATCCCCCAAGGCCTGTAATCACTTACTCTGGCCCAGGGTACTTACAAGCGAGCGATCCTCTTCCTCCCCTATTTCTTTGCACAGGTGCACATGCAAAATAGAGTTAAAAGCTGGTCTTTAACAAAAAATCTGGCTTTTTCGATCTACTGAGCATGCATCGGCCGCTGGGTTTTGATGAAAGAATATGAGTGGAAGAGGATCGCTCGCTCACATGTACCCTGGGTTGGGCAGTTTTTTTTTACAGGAGCACTGGCCCCGGGAATCATGTAAGTCATTACAATCAGCGTTCCAAATATTTTTTTCCCTCTTTCTATTTTCCAAATGTTGGAAGGTATGTAATTGGGCATGGCTTGTCATAGTGTCATAGTCATGGCCAAAATCCCTCAAGGTTGACATCCCTGTATACTGTCCATAAAAGACTATGAGGAGGTAGGCAGGGATTTCCATCTGTAAGGAGGGCTTGGCAGCTGGCCTACTTGAAGTATTTGTTGGCCTCCAGGGCAAGAACAAGGGGGGCATTTTGAAATTTAACTTGATATTAGATGAAGATCGATGGCATATGACATTCTGACCACCACACTCCTCTTTAGGACAGCCACAATAGCCTTAAAACGCAACAACAACCCCTTACCCATTTGAACCAGTCAACCCCCATTACAACACAGGTCCTTCTACTCACTCTCCAAATGCATGAAATGCTCTCTATGAGGCTGCTCCCATCTCTCATTTTGGGTCCATAAATGAAGAACAGAGTTGGTGGACGCCATTTCTGTTTGCATCACATGGGCAAGGCGCCTGGGCCTCAATGGCTGAGATGGTGCACTGGAAGCTGACATTGTCTTTGTGCATGCTGGGAACCAGATCTGATGTGGACAGACATCATGGAGACCAACCAGATGCACTGCTCTGCATTTATCGATCTGGTGTAGGGATAGTGGAAGAGGTACCTGGTCTTTAATAGTGGTACTTGGGTGGAGGTCCCCATTAGCAAGAGGGTATCAACTCTGTATAGAATCAGCAATACAGCAGATAGATGGTGAATTATAAGCTCTGTGCCATCCACAGGGACTGGAACTATGTAGGAGATTCAGTATCTGAGATTTGCTTACGGCACCGATACACGTGAATTACTGCACTGATCATATTTCCCAAGCTGCTCGGGAGCCGTGTGCATTTTATCAAGCACAAGCTGCTGCATACGGTACGCTTGCTTAATGTAATCCCTTTTATTGCTAATAAGAAAACAAATTGCTTAAAAGCTTCTTTTTCGTTTAGTAATCACCCTAATGAAGCCACTTCATATAGAAAAGACTAAACTTATGCAAACACGTTTGATTATTCATGTAGGAATCTATTAAGAGATAATGGTTGATGGCACGAGCAGAGGGGGTTGAAGGCTTTTATCTGCAGCCTGGAAATAAATGTGTCCTATATTTTAATAAGGCTACATGTATGGGAAATGTGTTGTTGTGCAGAACACTTGTGGGGACTATAAAGCATAACAGCTAATGTAGGGTTTAGGAAGGGAACCGTCTATGCAAAGAAAACATTTGCCCTTTGGTGAGATTAAAAGCCCATGAGAAACGATCAACATTTAGCAGGCGTCTGTTCTGCAGGGCTTGAGCTGCCAGTTACACAACTGTCATATGTATATGAAACAATAGAATGTGGCTCACTCTTGTTTAATGGCAGTGTGTGATTCCTGTGTCATGCCTATAGCTATGTAGCAACCTCATGGAGGCAAGTTTTGGGACACCAACATGAACTTGTGTGTGGCCATGACCTTGGGCACTACTGGAGATGTATCAACTTGCTCACTAAATAGTATTAGAGCGCACGCACATGTTTTCTGTAGGGACCCCATGTTTCCCGGTTAATTAATTGGATCAGGAATTTAGCAGCCCCAACCTTCTTTGAGATATCATGGAGTTAATTTACTTCTCCTAGGTGTGTTGAAAACTGCCTAAATCTTGAAAAAGCCTTTTGCATATGGGCTTAATAAAATAATTATTTTTGAACACAACTGCAACTTGACTCAGTGTGCTGCTGGCTTTCTTTTGGATATCGATTTGACCCAGCGACAGGAGTGGGTCTTACAGTACAGCACCTGGCACTACAAAAAGTGTGTATTAGGGAGGTGAGCACTTCACTTGATTGACTTTACGTAAATCTTGAAAAGCAGCAGCCTTGACATAAACCCACCACCCTTATTTACTTATTGCTTTGGTGACACAATAGTTTGCCAAGAAACATCTTTTAGAAACAGTCTAGGTGTCTGAATGCCCTTGTTCCTGGGCCAGTCTCCTCCTAAAGGTTGGGAAGATGTAATTTGTAAAACTGCTCTTCTATGAAGACATGAGTATACAGCAGTGGTTTCCAAACTGTAGGGTGAGTCCCACCAGGTTGGCTCAGAACAGTCAATAGTCAGTAGAGTCCAACCTCAAGGCCAATTAGAGGGAAATTTTTGAAACAAGCCTATTTTCTCTTTCATACTTATGGAAATATATTATGAAGGTCAATTAGTGTGAACATTTATTTGGTGCAATGGCTGAATTACAACGAAAGACTTGTTACCATGCTATGGTCTAAGGCAGGGGTCCCCAACCTTTTTTACCTGTGAGCCACATTCAAATGTTAAAAGAGTTGGGGAGAGACACAAGCATGAAAAAAGACCCTGGGGTGCCAAATAAGGGCTTTGATTGGCAATTTGGTAGCCCCTATGTAAACTGGCAGCCTATAGGAGACTCTGTTTGGCAGTACACCTGTTTTTTATGTAACAAAAACTTGCCTCTAAGCCTGGAATTCAAATGCAACTGCATTGAAGCCACTGGGAGCAAAATCCAAGGGTTGGTGAGAAACATGTTGGTCATGACCCACTGGTTAGGAATCACTGGTTTAAGGTGACTTATTGACCAAATTTTGGAGCACAAAGGTCTGGAAAGTCTGGAAACCTCTGGTATACAGTGCCCCAATTCCTTATGGCCAATGAAACCTTATCTTGTAAACATAGGTAATGTTCTATTACAACTGCACCCCTGTGTTCCACTGGGGATGACAAAGACTTTTTTGTGTTGCAGACAGATTTATAATTGTACACATGGGCCATGATGAGTGACCATCCTTTGCCCCTAAAGTTACTGCATGTAGGCACTATAAAACCAAAGAAACCTCTTTCCATCACACAATGTATACAAGGCAAGCTGGTGTTGGATATTATTACACTCCCTAGGGTGTAGCCCACAGCATGTCACTCCAAACTAGTGGACTTTCTGGCTGCTATAGATGTAAAAGTCTTATGGAACCAACAAATTCTGCTTCAATGGATAATTATGCGATATGGAGGCCATCAGAATGATTCTTAGCATATTACTGTACGGATTGTGCCCATCATTAATTACGATGAAGCTTTTCCACATGCCAGAAAAAAATCATTGCTTAGCAAGTAAGCAGGAAAAAAAAATCTTAAATTATGCAAGCACTCCTTGCTCCACAAATTAGCCTTTATTAGCCTATCGTCTCCAAGAGCAAAGCACCAAGATCCATCATAGAAATATATATGCGCGCTCCCATAGAAGAGCAGCCATTCCCAGATTGCCATGACAGCTTGTTTCCCCGTCGGCAATGTATATATCTCTTTCCAGAGCCGTAAAATGAATTTATAAACCCTAAAGGGGAAAATGAGAGAAAATCCATCTCTTCACTTTGAACAAAGATGTTAAAAAACGCCAGCACGCCCCCCAAACCAGATAAATCTCCCGCAGAATCGCTTCCAACCCCCTCCTGCAAATATTAATATCCCCCAAATAAGCTGATTTATGTGCACGACTTTAATTCCAGCTAAGGGTTTTGTTGGCGCCATAAAACATAAATACAGTACAAGTACACTCGGCAGCGAGGCCTTAAAATTTAATTACAGACTTTGTGTTTCGTTGGGATCCCATGCAATTATTTATAATGCGCCTAAATGATATTCATGGGTTTAATATTAAAACAGTTGCAGCTAGGAAACAATTTTTACATTTTAAACAGGTGCCATTTTGTTCCCTTTTTTTTAGACTTCTGTCACGCGGGAACAATGTGCCGCTAATATTTTTAATTTTATTCAGTAGCTTTCTAAATGCATCACCCCAGAGGCTGTGGGATATTAAAGGCTACATTTGCTTAAAGTTACAATAAAATATGCGTATGCATATTTGTTGGATTTTTCCCTAGTTCTATGACTATTTTGTGGATAATTTTATTGTTTCCAAACACCCACTGCAGACCAAGATTGCTCAGGGCAATGTGAAGCTGTGGAATGGATTGAATAGAATGGTGCACAAATAGAGTGTCAGACTGGGACACCAGGGGCCCACCAATAACCCTTAGACCAGGGGCCCACCCAAAAATCTTTAGACCAGGGTCTCACTCTCAGTACTATTATTCTTCCTCTCCTCACTCAACCTCTATTCTCCTATTCTCTTTTCTTTACATACAATAATCTGTTATTCCACCTATTTAGCCTTTTTATTCTCATAGAAATAGGGAATGGCCATGAAATAGGCCAAATGTTTAGAAGCAGGAGGGTCCACTGACACCTGGGCCCACCGGGAATTTTCCTGGTATCCCGGTGGGCCAGTCCGACACTGCACAAATATATATTTCAATAGCTTTGTATCATTTTTAGCAGGGCAGTCAAGAACTTCAGAACTGAGAAGGGAGGGGCTTATATAAAGGGGTGTGGCTCAGGGTGTGGCCTGAGTGGATCAGAGCTTCCATGCATGAGGGGTGCATAACTCTGCCTAAAGACGAATGGTCCTTACATTATAGGGCTCATTAATGAAGACAAGTGCAGTGCGTTTTTTCCAACAATTCCAATGTAATTTGCGCTGGCCATAAATGTGTCTAAAATTTTAAAATGCATGCAATTGTGATTATTGAGCAAACTGAAAATTTTGGGCAGGGGCAAATTTACCATATAGCCACTAGAGGGCCTGTGCCTAGGGCAGTGGCTTTGCAGGGCAGCTCTGGATGCCCATATGGCAAATAAAATTAACAAAAAAAAAAACCTTTTCAACCTGCAGCCGGATACTTTCCCTTGAAATTTGGCAGCAGAAATGTGGAGGTAGGTGCCGAAGGAGCATAAGCGGCGCCATGTTGCATTGTGACAACACATCTGATGATGTCACATTGTGTTGTGATGTCACATTCGATGATGTCACTTGGGGAATTACATCAGTTTTAACATTAAAATGCTGTCTGTGCCAGGGCCATATTTCTATATTTCTAAGACCAGTGCCTAGTGGCAGTATGTCTCCCTATATAAAAAAACAAAATACTAAAAAAATGTAAAAAAAATAAATCTGTCTGCTGCTGGAGATTGTGGTCAAATCTGGCAGAGGGGCCGGGGAGGGAGTACCTTGTCCTCTGGCAGGAACAGTATAAAAACTCTACTGAATATGCTCCAAATGCCACAGGTGGGGGTTCTTACAGGTATAGTGCCTAAGCAGCACTAAATACGCACCCCAAAGCCAGCTGCCTCCCCGAGAGTACACTCTGCACACACATAATCGTGTCCAGATGAGTAGCATAGATACGGCAGGGTGGCATGCCTCCCCTAAAAATGTGCAACCCTAGGCCGAGCCTTTGTTTCCTTGTAACAAATCTAGGCCTGTGGCTAAAGTGGCAACAGATGGAGATACAGCTCAGGGTCTGTATTTGAGGTGGCAGTAGCTCCAGGTTTCCCCTGTACCAATACGTACAATTACGTGTTATTCATCCATACACACTGGCATGGTACATGTGCGTTGAGCGTGTTTTGGTGCAATCACCCTCAATAAATTTTGTCTGCAGTTGTATATGAGCCAGTATGCCTATCTGGTTCTCCTATAGAATCCACAGCACAAGGCACTGGAATCCAAAGACACTAATAAACATGATAAAAAAACATGAAGTTCTTTATATATTTATTCTAGCTGAAAAGCTCTAGTATCGCCCTCCAGTATCAACTACAGCTGTTTATGGCCAGCTTGGCTCTTCTTGATATTTTCTATGCTGCCAATAAGTATGGGCTCATTTGCCAGTCCAACATCTCATTCCAAAACCAAAGACGTTGGGCCTCTCGGAAAACCCTTTACTTTTGTGGGAAGGCGTTCCATTAGATGTTGGACCATTGTTGGTGGGATTTGCTTCCGTTCATGCCTAAAGCATTGGGCACTGATGTTGGGCTCACAGATGGGTTTCCAATTCATTTCTGCTGGGTTCAGGTCAGGGCTCAATGCAAAACAGTGATGTTTTTCAACTCCTATTTCTGCAAACCTGTTCTACATGGACCTTGGTACATGGGGACATTATTGTACTGAAGCATGAGAGCCCCCAAAAAAGTAGGGAGCACGGACTTGTCAGGAATGACGTTGGATGACAATAATGACTGCAGCCAATTCCAATAAATAGAAGGGCCGGACACATCATTTTGCCCATATAGTGTAGATACTCTTGAATCCGGACATGACCAGCACAACATATTAATAAAGTAGGTCTGTGCTACTGCAGATGGCACTTTTATGCTCTATCTCTGATAAATGCCTCTGATTAGCTGCTGTTGGATTTCTTTGAAGAGAGAATTCCAGGGAAAGTTCACTAGGCCTGAACTCTTGGCATTCACCAAAGATAAAATAAAATAAATCAATGCGTGCATCCAAAGCTTGGGTTTTTATTTCCCGGCAGATTTGATCAGCCTCTTTTCAGAGAAGCAGCGGAGATGCTCGCCTTTCTTTCTGTGTAGCAAGAGGAGAGGCGGAAGGTAATTACCTACATGCACTCCTCCAGGGATCCCGGCATGGAAATAATTAAAATGAAACTTGGTCGGGAGTTGAAATACAAAATGATGAAGTGCGAAAGGATAAGAACATGTGGCCCTAGAAGATACGCGGTTAAACAAATCGAGAGGATGAGGTGGAACATAAAAACAAGAGATTGATGTGTTAATAAAAGCAGAAAAATAAACATATTTACAGTTTGGGGAGTGGAAAGATCTCCATAGCTCAGTGGCTCCAAAACACCTTCATTACCTTCAGTGTTACTTACATAGGGAAATGCCTCTTCTTCATAGACTGATGTAAATGATAGGGTTAATTAAAAGGTCATTAGTTACAGTACAGTCAGGCACTGATTTATGAGAAATGCAAGTTTATTGTCCTGCCAAGGGTAGAATTAAATTATTGTACTATAACATACACCTCCCTTAGGTCTGATTCACCTAAGATAAAGGTTACACCTAATTGACAGGTGTCTTTTTGCAACCTCCTCATCTGCATATCTTTATATTCGTAGTCTTTCTGCACATCATGTAAGTTCTATCTGTCCCTGCCAATGGTTGATAGGGGCTTATTTATCAACACAGGGCAAATTTGCCCATAGGCAGTTACCTATTGCGACCAATCAATGATTAGCTTTTTAAAGCCAGCTGCAAATAGAAAAATAAATGCAGCAATCTCATTGGTTGCTATGGGTTACTGCCCATGGGCAAATTTGCTCAGTGTTGATAAATGATCCCCATAGTGTGTTATGACCAGTAAAATGGTTTCTAAAATCCTTATCATTTACAGTAGGGGGTACATTATCCCTTATAATACATGAGTGATACTCAGAGTTCCCTGTATAACTCAGCCTGCAGCCTTGTGCCTTTATATGGTCACAGAACAACCCCTCAGTGACTTCTAATATCCTTATCATTTACAGTAGGGGGTACATTATCCCTTATAATACATGAGTGATACTCAGAGTTCCCTGTATAACTCAGCCTGCAGCCTTGTGCCTTTATATGGTCACAGAACAACCCCTCAGTGACTTCTAATATCCTTATCATTTACAGTAGGGGGTACATTATCCCTTATAATACATGAGTGATACTCAGAGTTCCCTGTATAACTCAGCCTGCAGCCTTGTGCCTTTATATGGTCACAGAACAACCCCTCAGTGACTTCTAATATCTTTATCATGTACTTTGTGCCTGTACAACCATTTTACCCGAAAGGGCCACTTTGGTGCTGTAGTTCCAGGCTAAATACTCTATCCTACGGTATATGCCCAACCCAAAAACCATTTCTAAATACACCTTTTCCAGAGTAAACTGAGAGATCACACAGGCCTCCCACTGTTCCACTGTACCTTGGTCCAATTAATCATCAACAACTGAAACCCTGCAGCTAGAACTGGAAGATGGGTTTGGTTTAAGGGACTAACAAGAGAAGTTTGAGCCTCCTGTAATGAGATAAGTGCATACAGTTATTGGGAATGTGAGAATATTTTTCCTAAGGCAATAGTTTTCAGACTTTTTGGGGTCAAACCCCCTTTTGTGCCTCAGTATTTAGTCAGGGCCTTTTTAACCCTATATAAAATGAAAGATCCCAACCCAGCCACTGCAGGAGACTTTCTTCATATCTGGGCGGCCCTAAATACATCACTGAGCCTGAATGTCATCTCTTATTATAGACCTCATTATAAACCACTACTGGATTCAGTTAGCCTAAATTCACTTACAATTCCCTTAAAATAAAGCCTTCTACCTTAATATTGCTTTCCCTACTTCTACATGGAATTACTTTTCAAGGATTTAAAGGGGAACTATCGCAAAGATGAAAATTTAATATAAGCTTCCTCATAATGAAGTAAGAACCTTTCGAAATACGATCAATTAAAAATTCTGCATTGTTTCTGAAATAATCAAGTTTATCTCTCAGCATCTGTTTCTCTTCATTCTGTCTTCATTCATTGGGTGTCAGATAGTCATTGACAGTTAGATCCAATATATCTTATAGGGGGGCTCCTTTCCTAGCAGATGAATTAGAGCTCACTCAAATAACTGATTCCAATACAAACAGAATATAACAAAGAAAAACTGCCTTTTGCACATATTCTGCATGTAGAGAGACATGATGTTTGGTGAGTTTAATAGAGTGAGCTCGAATACATCTTCTAGGCAAAAGGAGCCCCTTTATAAATCTATTGGATCTAACTGTCAATGAATATCTGACACCCAACTCCTGCATGAAGAGAGAATGAAGAGAAACAGATGCTGAGAGAGGGATAGTGAAGGTAAACTTGATTATTTCAGAAACAATGCAGAATAATTAATTGATTGTATTTATAAAGTTTCTTATTTCTGTATGCTGAAGCTTATATTACATTTTAATTTTCACGACAGTTCCCCTTTAATGTTGGAATAAATGAAACCCCAGCTCTAATGCTCCTAAATATCCGACACTGAGCAACAACTGCAGAATTCAAACCAGGTATCAAACTGAATTACTATAAAACAGATTTAAAACAAACACAGGGATCTCACCAATGAAGATACAAGCAAGTACTATTATTTAGATTTAATAGAAAAACCTGGGAATAGAATATTGAGCAGTGAGACATGTGCAACTTATCAAACCCGTAATGTCTCCATGAAATTGAATATCAGAAGATACGTTGACTGAAAGAGACACCTTGCGAGAGGAACATTTTGCTATATGGCCCCTCGATTATAATAACACTCGGATAGCAAGTAAACCTCCTCTGATCTATAATATATTTTGTTTAAATAAGTGATAATATGCTGGGAAATATGTAAGCTCAACAGATTTCCAACCATAAAATTACTATGGTTTCCCTTGATCGTCAACCAGTCTTCATGGCATCTCATGGCACAACCCAATGAAGGCATCAAACATTGTTCCATAAAAGGTTTACATTGACCCAAAGAACTCAGTTTAACCTCCAGTTTCCGTGTCCCATTGTGTGAAGATTCCACTGGGCTTTGGTAGGACCACAGATCTCTAGATACACTCACCACAACATTATATTTATTCTTACCCAGTAGGACAGGCACTTGAAAGGCATGAGGAGATGAGAAGATGCCCATTGTGCTGCATGAACACTCTTATGGCCCTGATCCTGTTGGGTTAATAAAGAAGACGAGGCTGCAGTTGGCCTTCAAGTCTGTGCAAGCAACAACAGGGCAAAAGAGACAAATCTGCAATAAACTGTCACTTACACTTTTGCCAAATGAATTTGAGATAATAAAACGCCCCATTCCAACAAGGTTTCAGGCTATTCATACAGCAGTCCCCAGACTGACCTCCGTTAGCACGTAATATCTGTCATTTGGTTTTGTTTTTTCTTTCCTCTATAAAAACACAACCAAATTACAGTTAGTGAAGTTTTCAGCAGAATGCATTGGGCTGTGCTCATTTTATAGGCAGTATTGCCATTAGGGAACTTGGGAGTAGAGATCTCTGTGGGGAGCAGTTGGATTATGCCAATATGTGCCTAAATTACATCTGGATTATTTATCCAACTTTACATATTAACTACATTTTCTATGCTTAGGATACCAAACAGTTCCCTCCCCTCTCTGCATTGCGTCAAACTTTACTAACGAGATGAAGGCAATGTCTCAGTACATTTCCATGGAGATTCAGCTCATGGTCATCTGATGCCAACCCAACTAGTAATGAATGTTACATGGAGGTTGAGGATGATTTATAAATGTTAATGGTGTTCAATATAATATACATATATAATACATATCCATTTTCTCCTCAGTCTCCTTCCCCTAAATTCATTAAATTTCTTGCTACTCCTCTTAAAGTCGTTCTACCTCTATTATGTTCTACCTTGGACACACAATACCCCTATATCTTCCCACTCCATTTCCTCTGGTCTTCACCAGTTCTTTCCTTCACTAATTATCCCCTTTGTGTCACCGCCTACCACTCTCTCGTCTCCATTAATTTTGCATCCTTCCTGGGTCTCCCTTAAATATATTACCTCTCTCTATTTCTCCCTTACTCTTAAACATTTCCTTGCATGATATTTACTCAGATACTATTTCATCCATGTAATGCATTTTATTAATGTTATTTTGTGCTTCTTTTTCTGCAAATTCCTCTCTCAGTTGCCTTGCTTTCTTTTCAATTCTCCAGTTCTATTCTTCTCTAGTGTAATTCCTCCACCATAACTTTTCTCCCAATTACTGAACCTTCTTCACGGGCCATGTAGCAAAATGTTCCATGTTGCAAGGTGTATCTTTCAGCCAACGTATCTCTGCTCTAAACTTAGTCCCATCATCCCTCACTCATCAATACATTTTCTTTCCATGTCTTTCATGGAGTCTTAATGTTTAGGCTCTTCTCACTTTTTGTTCTTCCAGTGCATATGCCAACATTCCCTTTGCCTATGGGAATTTTCCCCAGCTCCTCTGCTTAGACTGACCAACCCATCAGTGCATACATACTCTTTATTTGCCAACTATTTTAACCTCTTAAAGTTTCCTTCCTCATCTAATCCCATCTAATCATGCTCCCTCACACACTAAATAGATTCTTCTCTCTTTTTCAATGTTCTGCTTCCATCACTTTGGTGGTTGCCCAGAATATATCCCCAGGCCTCAATTAGGGCATTTTTAGAAATGCCATTGAGCTAAGATACCATCATACTGTGAATATGTGTCACCTTCCCAACTGGATCATTAGCCCATGAACTTAAACGTCCAGATCAGGCTGATTTGGTCTACTTGTTTTTTTGACTTGACCAAACCATCAGATGTTATAAGACACAAAAAGGAAGGAAATGTATTTCACTCTACTAGAAAGGGAAATAAAATGTGTTGTGATAAAGAGATTGGATCAAAATAAAATACAATATGGAGCTGGAAGTCAGGGGCGGATTAACACATAGGCTAGCCTAGGCTATAGCCTAGGGGCCCATAGTGGTCAGGGGCCCATGGGTTTTTTTTGCAAATTTTTTTTTTCTTTAAAAAAAAAAAAAAAAAATTCACCATCCACTGTAGCTGCCTGGTGCTTGCCGTTGTTTGCTGCTGGCTGTGAGAAAATTTAGACAAGGCGCCCGGGTGCTGCAAGTCATGTGCATGCAAATCTCTCTAAAGCTGGGCTGTCTTCTGCAGAATTGGCGAGCACCAGTGATGTCACTGGTGTGCACAGAAGCAGACGCGTCACACTCACTCAGCTTTGGAGAGTTGAGCACGCACATGGTCCGAGTCTCCGGCAGACTAATCCACTTCTTGCCTAAATCTAGCTATATCTTGCCTGAATCCTGCCTAAATTGTCTCCCAGCCAGCTAGAAAGCAGCAAGGCATGGGGGGGGGGGCAGGTGGTAGCACTCGGTCCAGCAGTGCTTTGTTGCTGAAGCCGAGTAAATATTTACGCAGCGGACGTTTTTTTTTAAAAGAAATAACCGTGGTACAGACTGCGCCAAAAAATGGTACCCTAGAAGGGGGCCCTGTGGAAAGTGTAGCCTAGGGGCCTCAAATGTCCTTAATCCGCCAAAGTAGTTTATTTTGACCTTTGTTTCCCCTCACGAGTTCAGTCCCACTTCTTTCTACCCTGTTAGGCTTTCATGTGTCTTTTTTTCCCTGGACTTGTCCTCAAAACTCGATTCTATATTACAGATGAGATCTTATCCCTATAAAGTGATTATGCACTTCTGCCACTGGCTGAGGATAATCCAAGGCACATCTCACAGGTGCCTGTTGTTAGAAAGCGCAAGGTTTGAAACAGTGGGGAGATCATTGAAAGGCCAGATGGCACGCTTCCAGATTCTGAGCATTAAATAAATCAGCCAGTCTGTACTTTGTCATTTCATTTAGGAGCCCGAGCGTTACTGGAGGTATTGTCAGCTTCTCTGGAGAGAGTCAGCAAACGAGAGAGAACAAAACGAGGTGCTGACAGCTGTACAAACTGCTGACAAGGACAGTTCTTCGAGTGTTATTGCCTGGGAAATGTACCGTTTAGATTAAATGTTCCCAAGCATTATTTTTTCAATTACTACCATCGGGTCAGATAAAGTGTGCGCGTATGCAAAGGCATCCACATCTACCCTGTTGGGTTCCTTATCCAGTCCATCTTTATCTTGCCTTTACTGGTCACATTGAGCCACCTTAGCCATGGCATATGGGTGTGTTTAGGGTCATTGTTGGTCAACTTTTTCATGTAGCTGGCATTATAGAGAATCTTTGAAATCCGCATGTTTGTAGACAATTTTCCTAGAGACATCTTCTGGTACAAGTGTGAACATCTTGAAGAGAAGAAAAGAAGTTCCGATCTTGAAGAGTAGAAGAGAAGTTTAAACTCTTTCCTTGAGCCAAGTCTAACCATCTGTTGAAATTCTCGCACTAGTCAAAGAATTATCAGATTTTTCCAGCTCAAGCCCCACCCAGGAAGGTCTGACCTTTTTTCGGCTTATATCAAAGTTATAGATATGTATGGATGCTTTCAACACACATCTCAACCTAACTGACCTTCAAGCTGAACTGCCTTGCCTTTACTGGTCATGTTGAGCCAGCTTAGCCATGGCATATTGGTTTGTTTAGGGTCATTGTTGGCCAACATTTTCATGTAGTTGGCATTTTAGAGAATCTTTGAAATCTGTGTGAATTTCTGCTCCAGTTTTCCAACTTAATGTTTGATGCCAGTTTGTAGATGATTTTTTTTAGCAGCCTGCTGCTACATGTGTGGTCTATTCAATGCAATGAACACCTTGTAGAAGAGAAGTTCAGACTCTTTTCCACTTGAGGAAAAGTCCTAATTCAAGACTGACCATGTCTTGACATTCTTGCTCTAGTCAACAAGTTATCTGATTTTTTCCAGCTCAAGCCCTATCCATAAAGGTCTGAACTTTCTTCAGCTTATATAAAGGTTACGAATATGTATGGAGGTTTTCAACAAAAATCTCAACCTAACTGACCTTCAGGTTGAACTTTCATGGAATAAAGAACAACAAAGATTCTACCAAAATCTTAACCGAACCGGCATCTGCTCTGTGTCCCCTTCTACTGCTCCAAACCACCTGCTTCCCAGTATGGGAACCACTGTACTAGTCCATGCAGGTGTGAACATGGCAAAATGGTTCTCTCTAGGCATAGAGAACCCTGGAGCTACCTCCACCCAAGGAAAGTGATGTTTATTCTAAGATTCCCACAGTGGATTAGTGGATGACATCAATAGGTACATCAGACCTACACCTAAAAGGACACGTAATTGTGTTCATTTTCAGGGGCATTCTTGACATTCGTTTACAGAGGGAGATGCAGAGAGTCTGTGACTCAAGCAGTGGACTGGACTCTGATGGCACTTTACAGGGGGAGGGGCAAGAATTCATTAGTAGTAGTCTGGACTAGAACACCCTGATAACAGCCAATGTGGGAGGGGCAAAGAGTCTGTAAGTCAAGGAGTGGGTTGGACTAGAAGACTCTGATGGAAGCTTACAGTGGGGGAGGCAAGGAGTCTGTGACTCAAGCAGTGGGCTGGACTAAAACACTCTGGCAGTTTACAAGGGAGAGTCAGGGAGTCCTTAACTAAGCAGTGGACTGTGTTTGATAATAAAGATTGTTATTTTGTGTGTCCTAACAATGTTTTTTTTAACAATGTGGGTTTTAAAGGGGTTGTGGGTTTTAGAGAGGTATATTCTGAGACAATTTGGTTTTCATTTTTTATTTGTGCTTTTTTAGTTCTTTAGCTTTTTATTCAGCAGCTCTCCAGTTTGCAACTTCAGCAATCTGGTTACTAGGGTCCACAGTACCCTAGCAACCATACATTGATTTGAATAAGAGCCTGGAATATGAATAGGAACAGGGGCTGAATAGAAAGATGGGTAGCAATAACAAGTTTTTGGCCTTACAGAGCATTTGCTTTTTTAGATGGGGTCAGTGACCCCCATTTGAAAG
This sequence comes from Xenopus laevis, assembly GCF_017654675.1. Classification (NCBI taxonomy): domain Eukaryota; kingdom Metazoa; phylum Chordata; class Amphibia; order Anura; family Pipidae; genus Xenopus; species Xenopus laevis. The sequence continues at coordinate 13,291,543 of NC_054371.1, forward strand.
CTGGAAAGAGTGAGAAGAAAATGGCAAATAATTAAAAAAAACGATATAAAATAAATAATGAAGAAAGACTGAGAAGTTGCTCAGAACTGGCCATTCTGCATTATACTAAAAGTTAACTTAAAGGTAAACTACCCCTTTAATATGCTGGCTTTCATAAACACAAAATGCCTGTATTTACTATAGGTATGTGTCTCCATTTATGTTTTGCTTGTTCCTGACCTGTAAAAATAAATAAATAAATGAATAAAAATCCCTATTTTCAGCAACAAAACTGTACCAGCCGTAAATCCAATTAGAAAACGATTTCTTTTGTGGCCCATCCAAAGCTGTATCAGATTTTCCGCATTGATACCCCCGCAGGTGGAACGATTAAGAGGGGGGGGGGTTTCTTAATTGCATTGGCTAAGTATAAAAATAACACCACGTATTTTCCATTGTGATGTGAAAAACGCAGCCCAAACTCGCATCGTCGTTATCCATCGGACATAAACAAAGGGTTCCTGCGTGCGCGCTTTCAAACCAGACAGCATGAGAAATCATTGAGCGCAATTTTCAAGCCAGACTGTAAGGACTAATTTCTGTATTATAAATTAATTCATCGATGTAAGTGTTTCCTCGGGGAGCTGCCGTTTATTCCCCCTCCCCAGTAAAGGTCTCTCTGGCATCTCAATCCTTTGTCAATAGAATAAAACACTCCAGTGATATGTAATTTAAGAGGGAATAATTGCTCTTTGCTTTCAGGAGCTTAAAGGTGAGAGGCGCTTCCATTCTATACCTGCTCGTTGTACAATTACCGCCCGTAATTACCCAGCTTGACGCCCCTTATAGATTATTTTGTTTCCTTGTATTAAGTGCCGCTAATTGCAACGAGCGTAACGGGCGCTGAAAGCCCTCACGTGAATCACATGTGGCTGTGACGTTGGCGTTGCTTTAAGGGGGTGACAAATTGAAATTGCTCAGAAAAACAAGGAACTGCAGATCCGAAATGAATCTCATTTTCCCTTTTTTAAACCTAGAATGAGTTATTTAGGACAAAGCGAATTAGATGCAAGTACTGCACTGAGATTAGGGTCGCCACCTTTCTGTGGCTCATGATCCAGAGATGGGTCGGTGATGTCATAGGGACGGGTCAGTGATGCAATGGGCTGGGTAGGTGATGTCACAGGGCGGGATGAGATACGTCACGGGAAGTAATGGCCGAATTTCTCCCGTTTCGCCAAAAAAATTGCGAATTTCCTGCCGGCAAATTGTTTTTGGCTCCATCATTTGCCCCTATAATAATATCGCTTTTTGCCCCCCTATCTCCCCCGTCTTCTCAGGGAGAGGCCTGAAGGTTTAACTTTAGAATTGAGTTCTGGAAATACAAAACAATCAAATTAAGTGCGGGGGGGGGGGAGAGAAACACAAGCGGAGATAAGGGAACGATATGATTGTTTGGGGGTTATTGAATAAGAAGTCTATGGGGAGCGCATCCTCGTCTCTTTCTCTTTTATCTGAAATGTCTCTGCAGTCACTGACAGTGGATAAAGTTCTCCGGCTACCAGTGTTTATCAAATGTGATTAACAGACTCCTTACATCTCACACCGCTGTCAGCTAAGGAGAAATAAACCCAAACAATTTTACGCTTTATCTAGAATTCAGAGACGCTCACTCGGATTGCTTTGTTGTTTTTCTGAACCTCAATGTTATAAGGAAAAACCCTTCAGCGTCTCCATCTTCTTCTGACATCGAAAATTGGGGGCTAGAAATTATCACTTGCTCTGAGATCTCCCTTGGTCTAAACATTTGCTTTGGCATTAGAAACAGAATTACTGTAAATGATAAACTTACTGTAAATGATAAGGATATTAGAAGTTACTGAGGGGTTGTTCTGTGACCATATAAAGGCACAAGGCTGCAGGCTGAGTTATAAAGGGAACTCTGAGTATCACTCATGTATTATAAGGGATAATGTACCCCCTACTGTAAATGATAAGGATATTAGAAGTCACTGAGGGGTTGTTCTGTGACCATATAAAGACACAAGGCTACAGGCTGAGTTATACAGGGAACTCTGAGTATCACTCATGTATTATAAGGGATAATGTACCCCCTACTGTAAATGATAAGGATATTAGAAGTCACTGAGGGGTTCTGTGACCATATAAAGACACAAGGCTGCAGGCTGAGTTATACAGGGAACTCTGAGTATCACTCATGTATTATAAGGGATAATGTACCCCCTACTGTAAATGATAAGGATATTAGAAGTCACTGAGGGGTTGTTCTGTGACCATATAAAGACACGATAATAAATAAATAAATAATACAGAATAAAGTTGTAGAACAGAAATAATAAAAAAGCTGGTTACCTGCCCTTGAACCTCAGATTCAGACTCTTGAGATGTCTGGTATGAGTGTGGCATTTTCTAACACAAACCTACAACACCTTCCCGTTCTGCCCTATAACCCAGCGCCTGCAGACTTTTCCTTTCCTATAACTCTTCAATTAAAGAAGGTAAAACCCAGTTCTTCAACTTTCTGACATTTTCTTCCCTTTAGCCTGAGAGTGTGACCTTCTATCATGAAAGCGCTGGAGATTCTTCTTTTCTGTGGTTTGTTTCAGATGAAATTATATTCTTGAATTTAATTTTAAAAAAAAGCACCTAATAGCTAAGAAAAAAGAATTTAAGGGAAAATTCAAGCACCATCAATAAACGTATTCTATCGAATGCTCTGCAAATATTAATACATACTGTAAGCTTGCGGGATCCGGACACTTTCTTCTTTAGGGAAATTTATTTACACCTAGGGGCAACCATTTCAGGCTGCAAAACATAAAAATAAATCTTGCCCACTGGGCACTACTTTTCACACGTTTCCCCTTAACTGGTCACCTTGTGGCAGAGGGCGGGTAGGGGTTGCTTTGTGCCAGGCCCCCCGTGGGATAGGGTCCAGCATACACGAGGTGCTCCACTGGGTGAAAATAAAGTCTTTCTGATTACTATTCCCACTCCTTATTCCTAATTTGCAGAGGCACTTCTTGGGGTCACAGTGAGATCTCCATGATGGCTCTTCCCACCCTTTTATCCCTCCCTTTGGGATGAGTATGAACTTCTCCAGGTTACCCTTCCCACTCTTTATCCTAATCTGTAAAGTCACTGCATGAGGTGATAAAGAGGTCTTTCTGGAGGGTCTCCCCAACATATGATCCCTCACTCTAGAACAGGGGTCCCCAACCATTTTTACCTGTGAGCCACAATCAAATGAAAAGAGATTTGGGGTGCAACATAAGCATAAAAACAGTTCCTGGGGTGCCAACTAAGGGCTGTGATAAGCTATTGGTTTTAATGCCTTTCTTTGTTTATAAGGTGACACATGCTAATGTTTATGAAGACTTATCGGCTTTTTGGCTTCTTTAAGACCACCTTACTCTATTCAAGGGATTTGAAGCCCTCTTTAAAGGTCCAAAATTGATCATGGTCACTCTAACTTATCTTAAGGTTGCAAATATGTAAAAGCACTGCCTTTTTTTTAGTAATTTAGCTATCGTTACAAGACTATCCTGGGCAGGTAATATGTGTCCAGCTTAAATATTGCCCTAACTGACCTTCAGGCTGATGATCTAGGTTAGGAACCCAAACCTTTTTTACCTGTGAGCAACATTCAAATGTAGAAAGACTTGGGAGCATGAAAATGTTCCTGGGGTACCAAATAAGGGCTGAGATTGGCTATTTGCAAGCCCCTATGTGGACTGGCAGCCTATAGGAGGTTGTGTTTGGTTTTTATGCAACAAAACTTGCCTCCAAGCCTGGAATTCAAAAATAAGCTCCTGGTTTGAGGCCACTCAGAACAACATCCAAGGGGTTGGAGAGTAACATGTTACTTGTGAGCCACTGGTTGGGGATCACTGCTCTAGAATAAGTCAATACATGGGATGATACCCGGTCCATTTGTGACTGTTCCCACCATCCAATCTATTTCCTAGAGTAAAAGGAAGGGAAATCTTGAACCATAAATCTGTGTTTTTATTAAAACCTTTCTTCTTTGGCACTTATTTCATACAATAAGTATTTTTATTACTAAGCAAAAAACCCTTTACCACAAGCTCCATTATCTGGGCCCATGCTGAACACTGATAATATTGACCCTTAAAATGTATAAAATGATCATCATATAAAATTTTTTTATAGAACCCCTCCCTCCAACACAATGGGGAGAGCTTGGGCTTTTTCCAGATTTGATGCTTTTGACACAGAAGATGAAACAGACAATATGCAACTATAATCAGGTTGTTTTGTTTATGCGCCAATGACTTGAATAGGAACAGAGATGTTTGAAATCCAACTCAAAAAGCAACACAAAAGTCCCATTAAGTGCCCCAAACCTCTTCCAACACAGAGACAAGAGCAAGTGCCAGTGGGATGAAGCTCCCTTTGAAGTGACGTGAAAACACTGGAATAAGGTTCATTTTATTGGTGCAAAATAATCTAGAAATTGCAAGTTGTCAAATTTGGCGAAAAGCCCACAAATTTCCGAGGCTTTGAATTGAGCGGCGATGTCGATCCCTCTCACACTGGGTGTTTTATCTCTCAGCTTCCCGACCAAACAATTTACAGAGAGAGGGAGACAAGTGTTTGGCTTTGATAGGAGTCCTTTTGTTCAGCCGCAGTGGAGGCAACGTGAACTCAGTATTTAATAAGGTATAAGTAAGGTTTACAGACTGCTGCCCTTCTACACATTCATGAAGGTAGACAACACCCAGACGGAGGAAGCTAAGATAATACACAAACTATCCTAAAATTTATATAGTGTTGGTTTTAAAGGCACCAAAATATCTAGAATTACAGTATATACGAGAAGATATTTGAGATACAATATAGTCTATTCTTCAGGGAAACCAGTCACAGTGCCCATTGCCTTTACTCATCAAGCCTGAATGTCCTTGTGTACTCATGAAAAGCTGTCTGCTGTCATAGGGGATGAGGAGAGAGTACTTTAATAGTGCTTTATTATAGTAAATTGGGTTTTGGGCTGCTTAAGGGTAGGTGTCCAAAAACAAGGAACTCATAACCATGTTAAGGGAGTTCATTACCCATTTCAGAGTCCAGTGCAATTCATTTCTATTCTAACGCTTTGATTGGCTACAGGGTAGTCTAACTTTGTAAAAATAATTCGAACCCTTTGATTTGCTACAGGTTGACCAAGCTCTGTAAAAGTTCTGAAGCTCTGATTGGCTACAGGTTTTTCTACCTCTATAAAAATTCTCAGTGTTTGATTGGCTATAGGCTGGTCTAGCTCTTGTAAAATGTCTACTCTTTCATTGGCTACAAGTTGGTCTGGCTCTGTTTCGATTTGCTACACATTGTTCTAGATCTGTAAAAAATTCGAAAGCTCTGATTGGTTACAGGTTGTTCTTTAAAATTTCTCAGGGTTCAGTTGACTATAGGCTAGCTCTTTTAAAATTCCAACTCTTCGATTAGCTACAGGTTGGTCTGGCTCTGTGGAAATTCTAAAGGTTTGATTGGCTCCAGGTTGTTCTTGCTCTGTGGAAATTCTAAAGCTTTGATTGGTTCCAGGTTGTTCTAGCTCTCTGGAAATTATAAAGGTTTGATTGGCTCCAGATTGTTCTAGCTCTGTGGAAATTCTTAAGGATTGATTGGCTCCAGGTTATTCTAGCTCTACAAAAATTCTCAATGTATTATTGGCTTTAGGCTGGTCTAATTCTTCTGAAATTCTAACTCTTTGATTGGCTACAGGTTGGTCTAGCTCTCTAAAATTTCTACAGCTGTTATTGGCTGGTGGTTGGTTTAGATCTGTGAAAATTCTAAGGCTTTGATTGGCTACAGGTGTGTCTAGCCTTGAGAACATTTTAAAGATACATCTGCCTGTTGGTTTTAGACCTATTATAAAATCAGTTCACACTAATGCAATTTTCCACAGAATCACCTAGGGTTGCACCAAGTTCAGAATTTGGCTTGGGATATGGCTGACCAGTAAGTGTTCAGTCAAATCAAATCCAGACCCTTAAATTCATATAAACTCTGGATGGATGAATGTGACATGTAGATAATGGGTTTGGGCAGATCTTTTGTGAATCAATAAGACTTGTATATTTGGTGCACCCTAGAATCACCCTTAAAAAATGCATGACTGTTTTCTGAAATCAATGCCACCTTTGCATTTTAATTGGCCGTCATCACTTCCAGGTACCCGTATGAGGTCAATCTCACTAGGTTGGTCCGATTTGTTGGATTTCCAATTGCACACTAGGTAAGTGAGCCACTCCAAGCTCATTCAGTGCAAGATGAGAAAATGATCAGCTTCTTACAACAGTTCAAGTAGAAAGCACGGAACGCAATGGATTCTCAGAACGCCTTTGTTGTACAAGGTTGTGATAATGACCCTTACTCTGCCGCCGTGCCAGCGCAATTAGGATTATATAAAGAACCTGACAATGGCGGAACCACTTCAGGTGCATTAAATCTACTGTAGTACTGGCAGAGTGTGCCTTGCAGATAAACAACATTATTATTGCTGCTCCTCTATAGAAAAACAACATTAAAACAAGACATGATACACATTTATTTATTCACCTATATTTGGTCTTGTGGATGAATCTGTATAGATCCTAAATAACATTATTTTCAGTTAAATTATACTTTATTTCGTGTTTCAAGCATTCAAGGTCGATTACATACAAGTGCTGAATGAGACAAAACTATTTTTTGTAGGTTTTTTTCCACTTGTACGTGAAGACAAAGCTCTTGAGGTTTCAAAAGCTCCTTATTGAGTCTATAAATTAATGTTATGCCGGTCTATTAAAATAAAGTACCTGTTTGGAAACAGGCTCATTTTCCACCGGGGGGAAATTATGTCTAAAATATAAGCTGTTTCTTTATGAACGGGTATTTTGGGACATTTGCATGGATATTTTGAACTCAGGAATAGCTGCGGATATATAGAATCAGGTAATGGGGCTGATCTATGGGATAAGCTGTAGAGCAGTAACGCTGTTATATGGGTTGGGGGGGGCAAGATTTGCAGCATGTTGGTGAATGTGGTTTTACTGCAGTGGATCTCGATGAATGACCAATAGGGGGAATGGATGGATACATGTACATGGCCACCTTTAATTGTTCTCTTCCTTCATGGTGGCAGCCACAACAGAAGATATGTCTCCTCTTCCTCTGATGGACCATATACCCACCAACATTCTACATCTGAAGACAGATCCAATGAGATTGTATAAGGGTCTGCCGTATCCCACCCCTGACTTGACCTATATGTTCTACCAGTTGGGAGGTATGGTTAACATCAGCCTGACTGAATCTGGGTATTTACAGAGATAAGACATTCATGTATTTAAATTCAAATATGGTCAGTACATCAATTTCTCAAGGGGACATTTTCTTCTAGTTTTTATGCAAGTCACATGGGACCATCAGTTGAGGTTGGATTAAAGATTGGAGATTTAAGCAAAGCTAAGCAGGGTCGGACTGGGGTGTATGGGGCCCACATCAAGGGCCCTCCTCTTGACATGAGCTCCATTGTCCTTGGTCTCCATTTAGGCCAATAAACCTTTAGGAGGAAGTTCATATCATGAGGCCTCTCCTAGGAAACCAATGGTGGCAGTCTCAGGACAATGCCTATAGTCAACTAAATGTAGCAACCACGGAAAAGACTTCATACTTTATGAAAAGCACAATATGCAAGTCACATGGGACCATCAGTTGAGGTTGGATTTAAGATTGGAGATTTAAGCAAAGATAAGCAGGGTCGGACTGGGGGAGTATGGGGCTCCACGTCAAGGGCCCTCCTCTTGATGTGAGCTTCATTGTCCTTGGTCTCCTTTTAGGCCAATAAACCTTCAGGAAGAATTTCATATCATGAGGCCTCTCCTAGGAAACCAATGGTGGTGGTCTGAGGACTGTGATCATGGTCAACTAAAAGTAGCAACCATTGAAAAGACATCATGCTTTATGTAAAGCACATACACCCCCATATTAGGCACAAATAAGCAAGATGATCAGTGTTTAAGAGATAAATAAACCCAAGCTTCGTTAGTCCAACAAACCGATTCCTCATGAGAGTTTTGGAAAGAAAGGCAACTGATCCGCCAAAGGTTAACCACGTGCAGACACATAGATCTCTGTCGGAGTTGGGCACACACAGGAGAGATACATCACCCCGCTCTTGCCTCAGCTGACGAGGCGCATATTGTTTATGGGGTAGAATTAAGATTTGAGTCAGGTACAAAGAAACACAACAGTCGTGTCTGGCAATGTGCAGGTTATGAATCCTTAACACTCAGCTCCAGGCTCAAACTCCAGCTTGTCAAGCAATGAGCCATTCCGTGTAACCCCCTCAATCATTCTCTTTTGTGAACTCCACACACAAAGGATTGGGAGGGGTTTTATTTTTTTAAATATGAAAAAAGCTTAGAAAATCAGATATTTTCATCTTTTCATCCATGTATCAAACAAGTGGGTAAGTGGGCAGGCAGGCCAATAATACTACTTACCCAACTCTGTCTTAACTGTAACTTTAAAGTGGTGGTTCACCTTTAACTTAACTTCTTTCTTTCTTTTTCTTTCTTTTTCTTTCTTTTTCTTTCTTTCTTTCCCAGATCATTATTATTAGAAAGATAATTAACTTTTATGCTGGCTCAATATATGAAATACGCCATTTATAGCCATATTCATTTTTAGGGATTAGCTCTCCTATACTAATGATTTTCTTTCTAGTTTTTCAAGATATTAGCAGTTTTTTAAGTGTTCATATAATAAAACTGAAACAACAGCACCACCACCTTTGGGTTCAATTTGCACATGTTATAGAATGGCCCAACTCTTCAGTTATTCTTCATTATTTTTTTATAGTTTGTTAATTGTTTGCCTTTTTCTTCTGACTCCAGCTTTCAAATGGGGTCACTGACCCCATCTAAAAAAAGATAATGCTCTGTAAGGCTTCAGGTTTTTTTTTTGTTATTGCTGCTTTAAATTTTTATCAATTCCTGGTCGCTAGGGTAATTGGGACCGTAGCAAACAGATGGCTGAAATTGCAAACTTGAGAGCTGCTGAATAAAAATCGAAATAAATAAAAAACCACAAATAACAAAAAATGAAAACCAATCACACATTGTCTCAGAATATCCCTCTCTACATCATACTAACTGTTAACTTTTTCAAGGATTGTAGCCGTTTGGCTACATCCAACAGCAGGTGGTGCTGTTTCATTTTCAGTATAGGAGCAGTGTAAAATCTTAAAAACTAGAAAAAAAAAATTTCAATTGTAAAAGTGTTCAGATGAGGACTCTGGGCAATTTTACATTTATTTGTTTCTATCATTTACATTTCCTTTAGCTAATGAAAGAATGCTCTGCTATATGTGACTTTCTTTCTCTCAGCCGTGCCCTTATTATTATTATTATTATTATTATTATTATTACCATATATTCTTAGAGTGCCAACATATTGCTCAGCACTGAGCCCTTGCAGAATAATGAAGAAAAAGGCTGGTCATGTGGAAAGGGAACTTAGACATTAGACACTAAATTCTCAGCAGCTTTCTCATGATGTCTGAATATTGCATGGAAGGGCCTGTAGGTAACCTGGACCCTGACTACAGGAATGTGGAAATGTCTGGAGGCACTGGCATGCTGGGGATGCTGGGAGATGCAGTTCATAAGGAGCATTGCCTACATAATCTGGGATATTCAAGCAGGCAGCTCATCATAAAAGAGGATGAATCCTTGTACGTTTAACGAGAGAGAGAGAGAGAGAGAGAGAGAGAGAGAGAGAGAGAGAGAGAGAGAGAGAGAGAGAGAGAGAGAGAGAGAGAGAGAGAGAGAGAGAGAGAGAGAGAGAGAGAGAGAGAGAGGCACTGGATACATTACAGTTTTATGCCGTTATTGTGCAAAACTGTATTTGGTGCATGTCCCTAATGAATGCGCTGGTGCTGTAAGTGCTCAGAGAATTAATAGATAATAACAGGAAGGGAATTTATTGCAGCAGAACGGAACAACATGATCTGAGATTCCATTTTAGATAAAAAAAAAAGCTTATTTTTTTGTTTTTTGATGAAGTTGCTTCGGGAATGGCAGCGAAACCAAGCGCAAGGCCGCGCTCTCTCTAACACTAGAGTGGTCACCTAGTCAATATTTTTAATATACAAACCTCCAGAAATTTGTATTTCAAAAAGAGGGACAATTTAGTGCACACCCATGGTCCACCCAGTCACCCCCATTTACATACAGACACACAACCCAAAACTCTACCTATATTCAGACAAGCCCCCCCCCTATATTTTGGTGTGTAGTTCAGAGCTATCAGGGGTGTAATTACAGAGAAAGCAGACTCTGCAGCAGGGGGACCCATGAGGTATAGGGGGGACCCATGAGACCATAATTAATGAGCAATCAACATATACTGGTAAAAGTCCAGTAACATCTTTTACACCACTGAGCGCTACCCCCCCCCCCCCATTAGGAGGTATAGCCACACACCATTAGAATAAAGAACCAGGATACAATACAGAAGGGGGAGAAGGGATGGAATTGTAGGTGAGAAAGTTAAACCCTACTCTCTATGTACTGTAATGAGATAATGTAATAAAAGGTCTAGTAACCCATAGCAACCATTCAGCAGCACTGTATTCATAAGGGGAGAGCAGATTTACACAGTTACTGTACACAGTAGCTAAGGTTGATAAAAGGCCAAAACGGCCAACCTTTAAATGCCTTCCCTTTCATTGAGTTCTAGAAAGGCAAATATCCCCTCTAAAGCGGCCAATCGGATATCTTCAGCCAATGGCCAATCACTGCCCTTTCAAGCGACGCGCTGCACTAACAGGTAGAAACAGAACAAGAGATGAGCTGCTATTTCAATAATTGGACTGCTGGAAGCGATTTACAGTACCATGAGATTGTAATTACCATCTGTCATTTATTAACAGCCTTCCGTAATTACGACTGTGTTGTTTGATACGTTATCACCAGTGTAGGATCCCGGCGCTGCTATAGACACAAAGGAAAGTTAAAATATACAACATTTCCATTGAAATCAACAATAGTATAAAGTATTGCTATTCATTTACTGCCTATTCTGAAATTGCCTCCCCTTCCACCCCACTGCCCGCTATGTACAACTGCTTGTCTGGTAACTGGCACTTGGAAACCGACTGCACCTGTGTTTGGAAATGGTCGCTACTGTATCACACTTTCCATATTCACACACAGGGAAAGCACAGTGGGGCTCATTTGCTAATAGGGATGGGCGAATCAGAGCCGTTTTGTTTTGCCAAAAATTCGCCGCTGGCGAAATGTCGCCGACGCCCATTAAAGTCTATGGATGTCAAAAAATTTTTTTGACGCGTGTCCTTTTTTTTGACGCACACAGCCATACAAGTCTATGGGCATCATTTCCGCGGCAAAACAAGGCGAAAAATTCAGGTGCAATCTTAGCATAAGGATGGGCAAATTTTGTTCGCCTTGTTTCGCCGCGGAAATGACGCCCATAGACTTGTATGGCTGTGTGCGTCAAAAAAAGGACGCCCGTCAAAAAAATTTCGCCGCGCGACAAAATTTTTTTGATATCCATAGACTTTAATGGGCATCGGTGACAATTCGCCAGCAGCGAATTTTTGCCAAACAAAACGGCTCTGATTCGCCCATCCCTATTAGCAAATGAGCCCCACTGTGCTTTCCCTGTGTGTGAATATGGAAAGTGTGATACAATACGTAAATGAAGCTGCATTATCCTTCCCCGCAGTCCAGATCACTACATTACGCAATTCGGTCCTGGATTGTACAAAAATAAATCAAACTTGACCGATTGATATCTGGGCGATTTTTGGCGTGATATCGATCGGGAGGACCCGTCGGGAACCCCTACACACGGGCAGCTTTAATTTGCACGTGTATGGCCACCTTAAAGAGATACTGTCATCGGAAAACATGTTTTTTTGAAAACACATCAGTTAATAGTGCTGCTCCAGCAACATTCTGCACTGAAATCCATTTTTCAAAAGAGCAAACAGATTTTTTTATATTCAATTTTGAAATCTGACATGGGGCTAGACATATTGTCAATTTCCCAGCTGCCCAAGTCATGTGACTTGTGCTCTGATAAACTTCAATCACTCTTTACTGCTGTACTGCAAGTTGGAGTGATATCGCCCCCTCCCTTTCCCCCCCAGCAGCCAAACAAAAGAACAATGGGAAGGTAACCAGATAACAGCTCCCTAACACAAGATAACAGCTGCCTGGTAGATCTAAGAACAGCACTCAATAGTAAAAGCCAAGTCCCACTGAGACACATTCAGTTACATTCAGTAGGAGAAATAACAGCCTGCCAGAAAGTAATTCCATCCTAAAGTGCAGACACAAGTCACATGACTGGGGCAGCTGGGAAACTGACAAAATGTCTAGCCCCATGTCAGATTTCAAAATTGAATGTAAAAAAATCTGGTTTGAGAAATGGATTTCAGTGCAGAATTCTGCTGGAGTAGCACTATTAACTGATGTGTTTTGGAAAAAACATGTTTTTCCATGACAGTATCCCTTTAAGATGTTGTGCTTCCCTGCAGTTCAGATTACTAGCTTATGTTATCTTTTTAGGTTTATGTAACCATATTAGAGACAAGGGCAGGCCCATTATAATCTTCAGGTAGAGTTCCATGAGGTGTTGGCTCTGGCTCAGCTAATACCAGGCCTGATTAACCCTCTGTGCTCCATCATGTATCATGCCAGGGTATTAAAGAACAATTTATCTGCTGGGCTGTGAGTTTTCTCTTTCTTTTGCCTCTGTGCTTAACAAAAGGTTAAGGGTCAGGCCACTCAGATTCGGGGGGGAATAGTCGCCTGGCGACAATCTCCTCTTCTGCAGGGCGACAAATCTCCTCGAATTGCCTCCGGCCGACTAGAATGTAAATCGTCGGCGGAATGGCACTCGGAGTACTTCATTTTCCAAAGTCGCCCAAAATGACTTCACGAGGAAACTTCGGGCGTCTTCGGAAAACAAAGCGCTCCGAGTGCCATCCCGGCGGAGATTTACATTCTAGCCGGTGGGAGGCAGTTCGGGGAGATTAGTCGCCCCAAAGAAGAGGAGATTTGTCGAGATTTTGTTGTATGTAAGTAATGTATTACTACTATCATATTCAGCATGAAGCCTATAAAGAACTCAGTCCATCCTTGAGATTAGATAAGGATTTGATCCAATGGAAGGGCTGAACTCTTCTTGAGATCCAACACGACGCGAGGAAACGGATGTGACGAAAATAAGTAATAGAAATGACGAACCTTGTCGCTGCGTCCATCAGACACAACACGACTGTCGAATGAGAACGATGCACGTAGCGCCTTCATCTGACAGTTGGGTCGGATTCCAGCAGCGACAAGGACCGACATTTCTATTACTTACCTTATTTTCGTCTCATCGTCTCGTTGGATCCGAAGACGCATTGTGTAGTTCCAGCAACTCATTTATTCAGGATTTCTGCAGTTTAACAATATTTCCTTGTTCTATATTTGCTTGTTCTATGGTCTGCATTTAGGATCAAAGCATTGCAGTCTGATTATCTGGAACTGCTCTGTCTTATATTCAAGTTCTAATATTGACCATTAGGGCTATCTGGGGCCCATGATTCAGGGCTGTAGAGCCGGGACATAGTGGGGTGTGGAGGGGGTGTGGTCTGGGCAGGGGTTAAAGGAGAACTAAAACTTAAGAAGGAGGTAGAAATGTTGTACATGATGTTTTGTGCTTCTGTACCAGCCCAAGGCAACCACAGCCCTTTAGCAGTAAAGATCTGTGTCTCCAAAGATGCCCCAGTAGCTCCCCATCTTCTTTTCTGCTGATTCACTGCACATGCTCTGTGCTGCTGCCGCTTACTGAGCTTAGGGACCCACTCACAATATACAGTACACATAGAATAGAAATGTCACAATATAAGGCTGATTAGTAATCAATACACATAATTACTACATGGCAGCACAGAAACCAGTGCAATTAGCATCAGAATTGAATAATCAGCAAACCTGTAGCATCAGCTTATATTACAGCCAGGGAAGCTCATTTTCTGCTGGATAATTAGTGACGAGCCCTAAGCTTAGCTTCTCAACAGCCAATCAGAGCCCACTGAGCATGTGAGTGTCACAGACACTTTCCAAGATGGTGACCCCCTGTGACCAGTTTGAAGTCCTGGATCATTGCTGCTATTGACAAGCTCAAACTTTAGCCTCGTGCAATAAGTTCATTAAATAAAAAATGGCATTTTTAGCCATATTAATTTTCAAGGTTTAGTTCTCCTTTAAGAGGGAAGGGATATTGGAGGCAATTACCGCATGCTGCATGGGGCGGGGTGTGTGTCTAACAGTGTTTAAAGGCAACAGAACGACAGCTCGGAACAACAATCAGCCTCGTGCATGTAAATAAAAGCCAGATTACTGTTTTTGTGTTTCGCAATGTAATTACAAAGAAAAGCCGTTGAAGAATTTGCTCGTTAACATGAATTTTACTGCCAATTAGAAGCAAGAATGTGCTTCATTAAGCTTATAATATCTGCATGCTCTGCTGCGTGTGAGTCTTGCACAAAGGGTAACGGATCCAAACCATTTGCCTGCTCTGAGCCCACAATGGGCCCTTTCTGCTTATCAACTGCCCTGCTCTTCTTTTATATAAGCATTGTGTTACCTTATTGGGTTAAAGGGCAACCCTTCCACTACTTCTGCTGCTCTTTAACAGCCGAGAGCATGCTCAGTACGAGCCAATGTTGTGGCTGCTGCTCAGACATACCAGCAACTAATGTGTGAATCTGCATGGCTGGCTCTTTAACAAGTGGACCTTCAGGTTGGGGAGCATGCTCAGTAGGAGCTGAAGCTGCCGCTGCTCAGACATACCGGCAATTAATGGGATTGTTCCCCTTTAAGTTACATTTTAGTTTGAGGTAGGGAGTGATATTCTGAGACAATTTGCAATTGGTTTTCATTTTTTATTATTTGTGGGTCCAAATCACCCAGCAATGATGTATTGATTTAAATAAGAGACTGGAATATGAATAGGAGAGGCCTAAATAGAAAGAGGAGTAATAAAAAGTAACAACAACAATACAATTTGTAGCCTTACAGAACATTTGTTTTTTTTGATGGGGTCAGTGACCTCCGTTTAAAAAATCTGGAAAGAAGAAGAAGACGAAGGCAAATAATTAAAAAACTATAAAAAATAAATAAATAATGAAGACCAATTGAAACCTTGCCTAGAATTGGCCATTATATAACACAGTAAACTTAAAGGTGAACCACCCCTTTAAGGCATCTGCTGACTTGGAGACTTTGAAGCTCAATAAAATAGGGTCAATATCTCCTGACTATAATAAGATCACCTCCGAAATGTGAGACTAGACCCGAATTCTGTTGATTACTATAGAAAGCAATCTGGTCCCCCCCAACAGCCTACCATTGGTACTGTCCAGTTTATCTGTATATAAGGGAACAACTCCCTTAAGAGAGAGAGATGTTTCTGGATAGTGATGGGCGAATAAATTTGCCTGGCATGAATTTGCAGCGAATTTCCAAGTCTTGCCGAATGCGAATAAATTCGCAAATCTCCCGCGAAAATTCGCCGGCGTCAATTTCCAGTTTTTACAATTTTTTAATGAAAACATTACAATTTCATGATTTTTTTGTGAACACGCTAGAATTTCACGATTTTTTAGTGCAAACGTTCGAATTTCACAATTTTTTTGTAAACTTTCTGATTTCCCGATTTTTTGAGAATTGGGAGAAATTCGCCCATCACTAATTCTGGACTCTGTGTCCCCCAAAGCCCACAAAGCAGATGTATTTGGGAGCTGGTTTGGAGATGGCACCGTCTCTGGCATGAGCAGGGGATGAGAATTCATCAGTCGCGGAACATAAATCGGAGGCACAATCAATCACATTTCCATTTCTCATAGAGGCACCAGTTAAATTACTTTTCCTCCAACACAGGGAAAACTTGGGGAAAAACCCACATAAATGACGTTTAGCTGATCAGCCCCAGACAAATATATATAATAAAGACACACACAACATTTCCCATACAAAGTAAGAGTGGAACAGTGACACTGAAATTCAATGTCAAATTTCCCAACATTTTGGAAATAAAAAGAGGGACAAAAAAGTTGTGGTCAAATTTTTTTTGACCACACCCATTTTTGTGACCCCTAATTGCATGTTCTTTTTACAAAATTTGTCAGGTTATAAAAGTTTGAACATATTTCTATGTTTTTTTCAGTAATTACAGTTTTGCTAATGAAGGCGAATTGCCCTTTAAACTGTGAGTCTAACTTCTCCCAAGGGACCTGTTATCTTATATTGTTACAATTACTTATTTGCTTATCTTGAAATTGTTACAAAATTATGCTGTGGCTGTTCTGGGCTTTCTGCCAAAAGCCAATTAAGTTAGAAACATTGTTTCTTTTTCTGGCTGTTCAGTGCAGAGAAAATCTGGACTTTCCAGTACAATTGAGGGACTGCGGGTTGAGCTGTCAAAAGAGGGACTGTCCCTCTAAAACAGGACAGTTGGGAGGTATGTAATGTACTAACATTATGATCTTTCATAACCCACTGTAGCCCCCCAAATATTTTATAACCCACTATGGCCCAAAGCACTGCGTATCTTGACAGCGCTATATAAATAAATGATGATGATGATGTGTCTCATAATACACTGGGCCCCCAAGTATTTAATGACTTACTGTGGCCCCAATGAGTTTCATAACACACTGTGACCCCCAAGTATTTCTTGACCCACTGTGGTTCTCAAACATTTCATAACCCACTGTGGCCCCAATGAGTTCTATAATACACTGTGGCCCCCAAAGCATTCATGACCCACTGTGGCCCTTAAGCATTTCATGATCCAAGCATTTTATCAAACACTGTGATCCCAACTCATTCATGACCCACCAAGTATTTCATGATACACTGTGGCCCCATGTGTTTCATAATTCACCCCAAGGATTTCCTGACGGACTGTGACCCCCAAGAATTTGATGACACTGTGACTTCCAAGCATTTCATGGCAGACACATTGTTACGCCCAACAGACAGAACACTCCTCAGGTTCCTCATCTCCCGGAGGCTGCCAGGGCACTTTATATTAGTGACGTCACAATCTCACAGCTGCAAAAGATCTGATGCCATAGAAGACGTAGCCCACACAGACATTTACCTTTATTGTGTCATTCAGTGAACGAACCTATTGACTCCCCTATTTATATAATAAGATAGTGGTGTATACAGAGAATCCCCAGCGCTGCTATTCCCAGACACACTCTGCTTCCCCTTGGTTAAACAACTGCGACGGTGTAATGGAGCTTTACAAGTTATTTCGGAATTCAGTTTACAGTGTATAAGAGGCAGATAAGGACACCCTCCCACCACTTGTCACAATACACATTAAAGGCAAATCAATATATTATTTATACAAAGAAGAGAGATGTAAGATTACGGGTTGGGAAGACACCATTGTATTGTGACTATTCATCGCACACTCTGTGCATTGGGAAGTATAAATATCCTATAAACTAGAGCAGCAGGGAGCAATGGGCCACGGACAGACTCTTCCCAATAAGCCATAAATAGTGATGGGCCAATTTCTCCAGTTTCACCAAAAAATTTGCGAATCGTGAAAAAGGAAAGTTTCACGAAAAAAATCGTGAAAAATTTTCAATTTTCACAAAAAATCATGAAAGTCAAAAATTTTCACGGAAAAAAATCGTGAAAATCGGAAATTGAGGAAAAGGTTGCCCGCGTTATTTTTGACGCTGGCGTTAAAATCAATTGGCGTCCGAATAGTGTTGACTATTTTGGCGCGAGTGGCTTTTAGGATGTACGTCCAGAATTTTTTTTGACGCCAGCGAAATGCAGAAATTCGCAGCGAATTCGTGCCAGCCGAATTTTTTTGCCCATCACTAAAATCCACCATACTCCTTACAAGTGTCACTGCTACTTTAAATGCTCTATGTACCAACCATGATAGAGACATCGGGGCCAATTCATTAACTTTTGAGTGAAGGGTTCGAAGTAAAAAAACTTCGAATTTCAAAGTGTTTTTTGGGCTACTTCGACCATCGAATGGGCTACTTCGACCTTTAGACTACGACTTTGAATCGAAGGATTCAAACTAAAAATCGTTGGACTATTTGGCTTGGCTAAGTTTTTTTGGTCGAAGGATAATCCTTCGTTCGTTGGATTAAAATCCTTCAAATCGATCTCCAGCAATACAATGAAGAAGAAGGAAGCATAAAACTAAAAAAAACTAAATTAATCTTATAAAAGGGTTGTTCACCTTTAAGTTTAATTTTAGTATAATATACACAGTGATATTCTGAGACAATTTCCAATTGGTTTTCATTTTTTATGGTTTTTGAGTTATTTAGCTTTTTATTCAGCAGCTCTCCAGTTTGCAATTTCAGCCATCTCATTGCTAGGGTCCAAATTCCCCTAGCAACCATGCATTGATTTTAATAAGAGACTAGTGTGTGAATAAAAGAAGGTTTGAATAGAAAAACGAGAAATAAAAAGCAGCAATAACGATAAATGTGTAGCCATAAAGAGCATCTGTTTTTCAGATGTGGTCAGTGACCCCCATATGAACGCTGGAAAGAGTAAAAAAAAGAAGGCAAACGATATATAAAATAAATAATAAAGACCAATTGAAAAGCTATTTATAACTGGCCATTCTATAACAAACCAAAAGTTAACTTAAAGGTGAATCACCCCTTTATGCATGACCTGAAGTAGCTCTCAACACTTGATGTGAGTGGGGGGGTACATTGCATTAACCAATGATCAATTTTATATTGCAACCCAAGAACCAATCACAGGAATTCCTTGCTGCACCTAGTTTAACCCCTGCACTCCCGGGGCGGTGTGTATGTCTTTCTCAGCGCTGCTTTATCAAGTGCATTTTCCCTTTTCTCTCTGATTCCGGCACCGTGACAGCCGAGTTCTCCACCACATACAAAATCAAATGTTATCTCTGCAAAGTGCTCCATTGCGACACACCTAGGGAACGTCTGCTTTTATCTCCGCAATGGAACATCACTTGGCTCCCAATGCCGAAGGATAAAGGCTGATTTAATGCTGGGCTCAGGGTTAACGCTGACATTAACTCTGATTCCACAGGTCTTGTACAGGTTCTCAACTGAGCGGCACAAGGCTAAAGTGGAACATAAATCCGACTTGCTTGCAGTCATTAAAGAGCAGGAAGAGTGTCCCTCGCTAAATACAGCCAGGAAAAATACAGCTGCTCCCCAAAATATACTTGCTCCCACGATAGTTGTAGGGGACTGGTAGATTAGTCTCCCAGTATTATTTGGCAGGCAGTCCCCTAGTGTTATAGATGCCTAACTGGTTCCTAAAATACAGTTAGGAGGGGGGACCTGTTCCTATTCCTGCTTAAAGCTATAACCCTTGGTGTTCACAATAGTAACCAGTAGATGGCACTGTGCTAAAGTATACAACCCTTGGTAGCCATATGCTCAGGGTCTATCTAGTACTGGCTCTAGCCTGAGCAGGCAGGCAGAGCTCCAGTGGAACCTAGACAGGTCAGGTCTATAAGGATAGGCTACTCACCTTAAAAGGTCACTCTAGGAGTGACAAATAGACAGGTTAAAGGAAAACTATACCCCCACACAATGTAGGTCTCTATAAAAAGATATTGCATAAAACAGCTCATATGTAAAATCCTGCTTCATGTAAATAAACCATTTTCATAATAATATACTTCTCTAGTAGTATGTGCCATTGGGTAATCAGAAATAGAAAATTGCCATTTTAAAACATAAGGGCCGCCCCCTGGGATCGTAGGATTCACTGTACTCACAATCATACCAACAAACCATACATGTTAGGTCACATGAGCCAATTAACAGACAGAGTTGTGTCTTTTGCTTCCACACTTCTTCCTGTTACAGTTAGAGTTGAAGTATTTCTGGTCAGGTGATCTCTGAGACAGCACACAGACCATCACGAAATGGTGGCTCAAGGCAAGTGATGTAAAAGGGCAATATTTAATTTAATATATATTCCAGTTTGGTAAGATTCTTTAATATGTCACTTAATATGATATGAACGATCTGTTGCTTAAGTGTTAATTTTGGGGGTATAGTTTTCCTTTAATTAGCTGAGCAGCTTGAGGCTCCTCCAAGGATTGTAAGTGGGATTATGATCCTGGGTACTAATTGCCTAGTAGTAGTAGTAGGGACTAAGTGTACAGACCTAGGGATGTGAGTTTCCCCTCAGGTTCAATTTAGGGAAAAGGCTGCAAGCTGGATGTACCTTGAGCGGCTGTTGTGTACATTGTCCCCATCAATGTGGGGGACAGCTACTGACCAAATGTGCTGTGAGTATGTGCCTATCCACTATTGATTTATGATCCTGCTTGTCCTGTATGTACACTCCATTGAGGATTGTTATTGCTCAATAAATATGTTCATTGGTTAAGTTATAAGAACCACTGGCACCCAATTAATGCACCCTGAAACACGTTACAGTTACACTACACCCTGACTCCACACTGTTTGTGAGGGGTTACTCCCTAAGATTTAAGGTCTCATCCGGAGCACAGTATTGAGAGTGGAGCTCATAGTTAGAGAACGGTGCACTCAGTTTACTATAGCGCTACATAGTAATAACATTTAATGACCTCTTCTCCCTACATGAGGCTGGGTATGAATGCATCGATTTCATTCTGCAACATTACGGCTGCACCGGCTGGCAGCTAAATTGATCACTGCAGAACCCAACCTATCATTCAGTAGCTGCCCTAATGATCAGATTAGGAGGATAAAAGACAATTTACCTGCTAAAATCATAATATACATACATTTGTCATTTGTCCAATAGATTTACCACCGGGGTTCAAAGCATATTCTGATCAGAAATGTGGGCAGTTGACCAAACTGCCAGATATTATGAATCATACAGCAACAAACAAACAATGCTTAGGGTCTACCCTTGAAGGGAATAAGGAGAATTATAAAAGCATTTTGCTTTGGGGAATAAGCCAAGGAGTTCTGGTCCTCCTCTGAGTTTTTGTCATCTTGATGAGCCACTTCATACCTTCGGGAGGGAAACAGTTCTCCGTTAACTCAACGGAACTCACAACTGTGCTTTGGTTCCTTTGGGCCATCCATGGAAGCTTTCAGTGCAGTTTTACTAATTTCTAAGACTTCAGATTTAACTATCTGTCCTTGGTTGAACTAAAAACTACTCAACTACAATTTCTTATTTGTCTAGTGATGCCACATAACCATAGCTTAGGATCAAGCTCTCTACTCTCTAATACTTGCTCAAGGGTTGCCCTTCTCTGGGTTCATCAAAAGGTGCCCTACACTCATATTGCCATGAAGATATCCTTTCTACACCTCTGAAGGCAAACAATCTAGGAACATACAGCTATTTATGGAATCTCCACATCATTATTCTCCATCTCATTTTCCTTCCTCTAAAATCTTATTTTTAAAGAAAACTGATTTTGAATATATACTTTTAAAAAAAACGTTTGCACATTTGTATCTAAGTCCATCTGCTTTATCCACACTGAAAACATAAATCTGAATATAGTGATATAGATAAAAATAAAAACCTTTTTGCTCAGACTATTTTCCCTACACTTTTATTCTTGCCGAGTTAGATTCTCTTTTCAGATTTATTCCCTGAATATGTTTTTTTGTCTGTGCTTCTACTTTCAAATGACTCAAGTTGAGAAATTATCTGGAACAAACAGTGGGTTGTTTTATTTATCCACATACTTCAGACACCAAGCACATTTCATGCGCCATGAAGGAGGGCTTTGTTCCTCGGCAAGTTACAGCGGATGTGTCGCAGTACCTACTGCATGTAAAGAATATATAGTATAATACTGTATAATAGGGGAAGTTGTCTGGTTCTCCTGGTAGGGCCAAGGGCAGCTTCTAATTGGCCGCTTTTACACAGGAACCACTGGTGAGGGGACAATAAACCAGACAGACACATGGGGTTCGAGAAAATGGCAATTTAGCCTTTCACCCCCAGTGTCAGGGTTCAAATGCAGCCGTAGATGAAAAGAACAAGAGAGGTTTTATTCAGAATTGCAGCCACACAAGTCGGCTCTTTGCTTGTTATCATGCAACAATGGACAAGAGTCTCCTGGCTATAATTCTTAAAATGAAATGGGAAACCCGAATTGTGATAACTTGTTGCAGGATCGGGTTTTGTTCAATAAGCAGCTCTTCACTGCATGATGGTTCCATTTATTTTTCTCACCCTATAGGGGCAAATTCACTAACATTCGTAGTTTCGCCAGGCGCAACTTCGCCGCACTTCGCCGCACTTCGCCAGGCGTAGTTTCGCCAGCGCTCCGCAAATTCACTAAAATCCTAAGTTGCGCTCAGGGGTAGCGTAAAGTTGCGAAGTTGTGCTAGCGTTGATTCGCTATATAAAGCGAAGTTACGCTAGCGAAGGCTAATTTGCATACGGCGCGAAATTCAAATTTCTATGGAGGAATACGTATCAGCACTACAAATGCCAAGAAAACCTTCAAATCAGCAAATAAAAATTTTATTTTGCCCTACACATGTGCCCACTGTATAGGTAAGTTGCCATGAGTCAGGAAATGTAGGGGGGAAGGAGGGGAGCCCCAAAAATTTTTTAGATCTTTTTCAGCCTATCACCCATCATGTAGAAAACACGCCAGCGTTTTTTGGGACTTAGAAAAAATTTTGACTTTTTCTGAAACAATCCCTATCTACTCTATTGCGCTTCGCCAGGTCTGAGGTGGCGAAGGAAGTCTAGCGTAAAAGGTAGCGTTCAGTACACTGCGCGCGTTAGTGAATTTGCGTAGTTACGTTGCTAGCGAAAATTCGCCAGGCGTAAGGGTGCGAAGTAACACTAGCGAAACTACGCCAGCGTTCGTTAGTGAATTTGCGCAGTAACGAAAATGCCAAACGCTAGCGAATTAACGCTAGCGAATTAACGCTAGCGTTCGGCGCTTCGGCACTTAGTGAATTTGCCCCTTTGTGTCTATAATCTTGTATTTATTCACTTCCTCTTGTATTTATTTTTCTTTTTCCTCCATTTATTTTATTTATGTCATGGATGGCAGCCGAAGCACCAACTGTGGCCCTTTCTAGGTATTGTTTAGGCCCCAGCTTGCTCAAGCACTTGGTTGACTTTTTTGAATGATGCCAGTGAGTGGGCCGACAAATGTGTTGCATCCAGGGCCGGAACTAGGGGTAGGCAGGGTAGGCAGAGTAGGCACGTGCCTAGGGCGCAAAGCTGAGGGGGCGCCAGGCACGTACCTGCTCTGTCGCCTACCCCGTGTTCAGTCCCGTCTCTCCTCGACTGGCACTGGCATCTTCCACGTAAATGCGCCTTCACGACTACGCTTACTCTTACCCCATTCTTACTGTCACATGTTTTGGTTCCCTTGCCTGACCAGAAGCCTTTCCTTGGTTCTCTCACTTTAAGACCTGGCAGCATCTGAGTAGAGAAGGGATGCATCCAATCCAGGATTTAAGATTCCGGCAAGATTCAGCCTTTTTCAGTAGGATTTAGATTCGGCCGAATACAAGTGCTTGGCCAAAACCAATTCCAAAAATCATGTGACTTTTCATCACACAAACAAAAGTCAAATTTTTTTAACTGTACGCTACACAGTCTCTTTCCCCCAATTTACATATGCACATTACAGTTTGGATTGGGTATTTGGCCAAAATCTTTCACAAAAGATTCAGGATTTGGACAAATCTTAAAATAGTGGAATTAGTGCATCCCTATGTAAGATATTATTAATGCTACAGAAATGAATATATGGAATGAGAAAAAAAATTAAAGGAGGAAGAAGAACATTTTAGGAAGAGAGAATCTAGGCCTCTCCAGCTATGCAGGGCATGTACAGTATCATGGTGAATAATGGAGTAAACTCCAGGTAGACGCACTTATATACAGCTTGCAGCATGCACTGGTGTAAATGGGTTGCTTACAAACCTTGATGTTTATTTTGACACGGATATTGTAGAGCTTTCAAACATATGCTGCTACTTAATTTAGCTTTCGGTTCACCTGTCTCAGCAAAAATCCTGCCCCCCTACTCTCCATTTTAACAGGTGTTCTGCATGACCTTATCCAAGAGGGCGGAATTGTTCTGAAAGCTGCTGCCACAGAAACTCCATCTTTTCAATTTGACAAATGG
Source organism: Xenopus laevis (assembly GCF_017654675.1). Lineage (NCBI taxonomy): Eukaryota > Metazoa > Chordata > Amphibia > Anura > Pipidae > Xenopus > Xenopus laevis. The sequence goes on from NC_054371.1 coordinate 13,315,741, forward strand.
CTTCACAGATCAAAGATGGCTGACTCCTCCGCAGCGCGTGCTGATGGCACAGATATTACAGTCATTTTACTGTAGGAAAAAAAATACGCTGAAGATGAAGGTCTCTGGTTTGGAGCCAGCTGGCCATGCAATTTTGTGCCTCATTTATACTATCATGTCGTTTTTCCCTCGGGTGGAAGAACGGGCCGTATTGATGTATTAGAACAAGCCGCCGGGGATTGCAAGATAAACAGGGGAGAGATAAAGATAAATGCCTGTATAGAGGAAAGGAGAATGTTAGTCTTTGGGAACTTATGCCTCATTTATGGGCTGCTAGATACAGTAAAGGAATAGTGAAAAGTCGCTTTCATATGCCAATATTGCCCAAAGCTTTTGTGCCTTGTAGTTAACATTATAGTCCTAGCACCAGTGGTTTCCAAACTGTAGGGTTGGGGGGTTTGGAGAAGTGAGTGGGGCTCAACCTGAAAGCCAGTTGGGGTAAGATTTGGGAAGAATGTCTTTTCTCTCTCTCTCTCTCTCTCTTAGATCCACTTGAAAGCCTAGCTTGATGGTACTCCTCACACCAGTGGTACCCAAACTGAAGGGTTGGAGGGTTGGAGAAGTGAATGGGGCTCAACCAAAGGCCAGTTGGGGTAAGATTTCAGCAGAATGTCTTTTCTCTCTCTCTTAGATCCACTTGAAAGCCTAGCTTTAAGGTACTCCTAGCAACAGTGGTTCCCAAACTTTAGGGTTGGAGGTTTGGAGAAGTGAGTGGGGCTCAACCAAAGACCAGTTGGGGTAAGATTTATGCAGAATGTCTTCTCTCTCTCTCTCCCTCCCTTAGATCCACTTGAAAGGCCAGCTTGATGGCACTCCTAGCACCAGTGGTTCCCAAACTGTGGGGCTGGGGGGGGAGCATGGAGTAGTGATTGGGGCTCAACCTGAAGGCCAGTTTGAATGAGATTTTGAGATATATCTGTTTGCTTTCCTAGAAACACCTAAAAGCCCAGCTTGGTGGGAAGTTTTTGTGCCCCAAGATATACTTGAAACTATGGCTGAATGGCTGATACACCTTTGAGTCTGATGACCTCACCAATAATAATATTAATCATACAGGTATGGGATCCGTTATCCGGAAACCCATTATCCAGAAAGTTCCGAATTACGGAAAGGCTGTCTCCCATAGACTCCATTATAATCAAATAATCCAACATTTTAAAAATTTCCTTTTTCTCTGTAGTAAGAAAACAGTTGGTTGTACTTGATCCCAACTAAGATATAATTAATCCTTATTGGAAGCAAAACCAGCCTATTGAGTTTATATAATGTTTACATGATTGACTAGTAGACTTAAGGTGTGAAGATCCAAATTACAGAAAGACCCATTATCCGGATAGCCCAAGGTCCCGATGATTCCAGATAATAGGTCCAATACCTGTAATAATAATCTTATACAAGCACTCAAGCAAAGCAATAGTTCAGCAATGTTTCGTCCTATCGCTGACACGTTTCGCCGAATGGCTTCATCCAAATGAGCATCCGAATGACTCATTTGGATGAAGCCATTCGGCGAAATGCGTCAGCAATAGGACGAGAGTGTGGAAGCGGCAGCCGCTGACCCGAGGAAACTACACTGGACTAAGGTGAACGCATCGGACGGTTCAGTTACGCAAAGGACTCGGAACAATAGACCGGAATGCCACATTGGTTTTAAAGCGATTTTATTGGAGGAATGCTTGTGAGTGCAATTTTGAATTATTTATTAACATTTTTATAACACTTCCACACATGT